>NC_063210.1:28090640-28145640 GCF_017589495.1 Alosa alosa | reverse complement strand
AAGCACAGAAAGACTGACAGAAGAATACTAAAGAGATGAATCAGAGGTGTGTGTGTGTGTGTGTGTGTGTGTGTGTGTGTGTGTGTGTGTGTGTGTTGTCCATGTCCATTCGGTCTTGTTGTCTGCGTGGTTTCTAGTTGCGTCTTGGTTCTTGGTTCTGGTTGCTGTAGCTTGGTTGGAAATGTCAGCCTTGAAGCCCCTCACTGTAGGAAGGAAAACAACAGTGTCAGGCTGTGTGTGTGTGTGTGTGTGTACAGAGTCCCCCCAGCCTTGAAGCCTCTCACTGTAGGAAGGAAGCAACAGTGTCTCAGTGGAGCACATCAGTTTGAATGTCTGTCTGGTATGGCCTGTGCAGATGTGTATAGTATAAATTAGTGTAGGATAGGATATATGAGCATGCAGTTATAGGATGTATGAGCATGAAGTTAAAGGATATATGAGCATGCAGTTATAGGATATATGAGCATGAAGTTAAAGGATATATGAGCATGAAGTTAAAGGATATATGAGCATGAAGTTATAGGATATATGAGCATGTATATGAGCATGCAGTTATAGGATATATGAGCATGCATATGAGCATGCAGTTAAAGGATATATGAGCATGCATATGAGCATGCAGTTAAAGGATATATGAGCATGCATATGAGCATGCAGTTAAAGGATATATGAGCATGAAGTTAAAGGATATATGAGCATGAAGTTAAAGGATATATGAGCATGCATATGAGCATGCAGTTAAAGGATATATGAGCATGAAGTTAAAGGATATATGAGCATGCAGTTATAGGATATTTGAGCATGCATATGAGCATGCAGTTAAAGGATATATGAGCATGCAGTTAAAGGATATATGAGCATGCATATGAGCATGCAGTTATAGGATATATGAGCATGCAGTTATAGGATATATGAGCATGCATATGAGCATGCAGTTATAGGATATATGAGCATGCAGTTAAAGGATATATGAGCATGCAGTTATAGGATATATGAGCATGCATATGAGCATGCAGTTATAGGATATATGAGCATGCAGTTATAGGATATATGAGCATGCAGTTATAGGATATATGAGCATGCATATGAGCATGCAGTTATAGGATATATGAGCATGCAGTTATAGGATATATGAGCATGCATATGAGCATGCAGTTAAAGTGGGGTTTGGCACGTGGGGGACGGTGCAATGGGGGGAAATGAACTCAACATATTGAGTATCGTGGTGTAATACTTTTTTGGACATGAATTGCTAGTTTCTTGGTCACCTCTGTCAGTCAAAATAGCCCCCATATTGACTTGTACCGCAGTACCTAAACTGCACTGGGACACAGCGCCCCCTAGGGGGGTCTTATGCTCCCCCGTAAGAATATTGTGTATATTTTAACATTTAAATGCATCAATGTGGTGCACTTTGAAAAAAAAAAACATCTGTGCTGTAGCCAAAACTGTTTTGCACTTCAGAATTTTAAACATGCACACACAGGTCACAGGTGGAATAGTTATGATGATGATAGCCTTTTTACACATTAGTAAACTTAAGTGTACATTTCAGCACTCCATGAAATCATGCAGAAGTGATCACCTGTGTTGTTCAGCTAGTTAATCTGAGACAAGCTAGTTATCTTGGTCATTGTAATGGCTATAGATGAGCTAGCTATCTTGGTCCTTGTACTGGCTATTTGTAATGGCTATAGATGAGCTAGCTATCTTGGTCATTGTAATGGCTATAGATGAGCTAGCGATCTTGGTCCTTGTACTGGCTATTTGTAATGGCTATAGATGAGCTAGTTATCTTGGTCGTTGTAATGGTTATAGATGAGCTAGTTATCTTGGTCATTGTAATGGCTATAGATGAGCTAGTTATCTTGGTCATTGTAATGGCTATAGATGAGCTTATAGATGAGCTAGTCATCTTGGTCGTTGTAATGGCTATAGATGAGCTTATAGATGAGCTAGTCATCTTGGTCAGGCTATAGATGAGCTAGCTATCTTGGTCATTGTAATGGCTATAGATGAGCTAGCTATCTTGGTCATTGTCATGGCTATAGATGAGCTAGTTATCTTGGTCGTTGTAATGGCTATAGATGAGCTTGGTCATTGTAATGGCTATAGATGAGCTAGTTATCTTGGTCTAATGACTATAGATGAGCTAGTTATCTTGGTCATTGTAATGGCTATAGATGAGCGTATAGATGAGCTAGTTATCTTGGTCGTTGTAATGGCTATAAATGAGCTAGTTATCTTGGTCATTGTACTGGCTATAGACCCTTTCAAGAGAGTTCCATTATCAGCATCATAGTTGGCCCCACAAGGCTTCCTTTTTAACATTCCATATGTTATCTTAATGCAGAGGAAGTAGATTGGGGCCCAAATAGAACGTTCAAGCATTGTTTTTGTTTTTATTGTTGAAAGGGTCTATAGATGAGCAGTTATCTTGGTACCTGTATGCCTGTGTTTATCATTATGAGTGTGGAATGTGTGTGCGTGTGTAAATTCCTCAGGAACCCTGGTAGTTATCCTGGAAGTGTGTATAGTACTATATGTATGTTGCTAGGTTACGGGGACGCTGGCGAGACACGCCGCTCCGTCTGGCATTATGTTTTTGTTTGTTTTTATGTAATGTTCGTAATTTTATGTAATGTTCTGTTTATTTTTTGTATTTTTTGTCTAGTTAAATGTTGTATTCTCTCTTTATTTGCGTTATTTTGGGTAGTTATTGTGTTATTCTTCCTTTATTTGCTGACAAGTCTGTTGATGCTGTGACGTTAAGTTAACTTAACGTTAAAGTCCATTGGGCTGAGGACCTAGCCATGGCTAGCGTTGGCATTTGTCCTGGGCCTCTGGTGTACTCCATCCGTGAGCGGCTGCGCTCGGAAGGGGATTTCTCCGCTGCGACCACTGGATTGACCTGCGAGCTGCCATGCTCTGCTGCCTGTAGTCTGGATTGAGTAGGCTAGCGTTAGCGTTAGAAGGAAGTTTGAAGAACTCTGGCGACAGCGATCTCACTGAACAACAAGCGGTTGCTGTCAATGTTCACCAAGTTGCTGATCTGTAGGATCACCTCGACTTCAGACTGTTCATTGCTTCCAGTGCTCTCCAGACTGCCAGGAAAGCGTTAAATCCTCGGGTTGGACACAGCTGTGCGCCTTCATCATTGCCCTTGGACTCTTCAGCCCGGTTAACTAGATGCAACCAACTGGACTAACATGAGTTTTCTTTTTAAAATGTCTTAATTATTTATTTTATTATTTGTTTTTGTTTGTTTTTTTGTTTCCATCTTGAATGTTTCACATGTTGTATGTTTCGCGTGTAGAAGTGCAGCTGGCGATTACGCCTCCGTTTTGTTTTTGTTTGTTTGGGTCTTGTGTGTGAAGCACTTTTGTTGCACTTTGTGCATAGAAAAAATGCTCTTCGTGTTTGTCTGTAAGCACTTTGTGCTCATTGCTTGAAAAGTGCTATATAAATAAATATTATTATTATTATATATATATATATATATATATATATATATATATATATATATATATATATATATATATATATATATATATATATATATGTGTGTGTGTGTGTGTGTGTGTGTGTGTGTGTGTGTGTAAATCCATCAGGAACCCTGGTAGTTGGCCTGCATGTGCATAAATACCTCAGGATTCAGGAACCCTGGTAGTTGGCCTGGAAGCGGGCCGTCTCCTCAAAGATGAGCTCCTTCAGCTTCTCCTTGGGCAGATCATCCAGCTCCATGTTAAAGGTGAAGGGCTCCTCAGCCACCGGCTAAACACACACACACGTCACAAGTCACAAGTGTTAGAAAGATCCTAATCCCTGATATGAACCGCACGCACGCACGCACACACACACACACACCTCATCAGTGGGGTCATAGTACTGCTCCAGGTAGGGGTGGGCCAACGCATCTTCCACTGTGATGCGCTTGATGGGATTGAAGGTCAACATACGGTCCAGCAAGTCCAGAGCTGATGGACGACAAACACACACACACACACACACACAGGTGTTAGTAAGGTCAGAATACAACAGCGCAATTGTAGCATCACTACTAGGAACGATTACTCGATTAACTTGAATATTTCGATTACCAAAATGATAGAGGCAAATTCTCTGCCTCAAGGCTTCGTTTAATTCCTATCACTTGCATTTTGTGGCTTGCAGAGCAGAACTTGTATACCACAACAGCACGTCAACGATGATTCAACATCTAAGCCTAAAGCATCCAGTTGTTAACACCAGCTCACCAAGTGTAGCAACGTTAACATTGCTGTTAGCTGATTTAATGTGTTAGCTAGTTAGAACGTATGGTATTTATAGTGATTGCTGTTAGCTGATTTAATGTGTTAGCTAGTTAGAACGTATGGTATTTATAGTGATTTAATGTGTTAGCTAGTTAGAACGTATGGCATTTATAGTGATTGCTGTTAGCTGATTTAATGTGTTAGCTAGTTAGAACGTACGGTATTTATAGTGATTGCTGTTAGCTGATTTAATGTGTTAGCTAGTTAGAACGTATGGTATTTATAGTTATTGCTTTAGAACGTATGGTATTTATAGTTATTGCTGTTAGCTGATTTAATGTGTTAGCTAGTTAGAACGTACGGTATTTATAGCGGCTGTAGCCTGATGTCGTGAGTCGATATGATGTTAAGTTGTGGAAACTTTAAGTAGTAGTTCTTCTGAAGGAAATTCAGTATTGTGGGCACAAAAAAAACTGCATTGTACTGCATAGTAGCCTGTACTGTAATTTACTGCAGAAATTCACTATTTTGGACATGAAGATACTACTGTACTGCACTGTATTGTACTAGGCCTAAAAGAACTGCACTGTGCAGTAGAACTGAATAAGGTGCAGTATAACTGCACACACACAATTTGAACATACACACTGTTGAGACCCTTAGTGAAGTTCTAAATGGACACACTGATCGTCCGTCAATTGTAACCTTGTTGTCGGGCTTGTGGTAGTGTGTGTGTGTGTGTGTGTGTGTACCCTTGTTGTCAGCCTTGGGGAACAGCTTGTTCCAGGGGATCTTGGGTTTCTGGGGCAGAGACTGCAGGTAGTTTCTGGCCTTCATGTTGATGATGCAGTTCAGGTCCTCCTGAGAGGGGGAACCCAGGATGCCTGCACACACACACGGCCCACGCACGCGCACACACATACGCACACACACAGACACACACGCACATATGAAGAAGAGAAGTCAGGTATAGAATCCCATCCCATATTCAGAACAGAGCTGTTTGCCCCACCCCATATTCAGAAGAATCGACTTTAAATATATAAATGTATTTGTAGGGAGAATTCGGTTCTCATTTCAGTGAACCTGCTCATCAAAAGGGGGGAAAAGTTTAGTTGAATTCAGCTACATACACACACAGGGCTGGGATGGTATGGATGTTTTCTTACCGCAGTCGGAAAGCTAGAAATTACCGTGGTAACTTTAGACAGCAGCAGTAACTTCAAAGATCACTGGACCAAATGCTTCAGACATAAGCAGTTTATCAACAAGGCTATCACGATTTTAGAACTGTTACATTCATGACGCTTATACTAATGTTACAACGGTAGGCTATCGCACGTTTTAATGGCTGCGTCAGGTTGTAACAATGGTAGGTCCTAGGCTAGCCTAGGCCTACATGTCGCTGTTTTGAACTGTGAAGTTTTGAAGTTTTGAAGTTTTGATGTATGAGTGGTGACGAGCTCAGACCCTTGTAGAGTCCGCGTGACCCATGATGTTGCGGTAATCGCAGTACCGTCCCAGCCCTACACACACACACACACCTCTGAATTCAGCTGCTTACACACACACACACACACACAGACACACATCTCTGAATTCAGCTGCATACATACACACACACACACACATCTCTGAATTCAGCTACATACACACACACATACACAGACACAGATCTCTGAATGCAGCTGCATTCACATACACACACACACACATCTCTGAATTCAGCTGCATACACACACCTCTGAATTCAGCTGCATACACACACACACACACACACATCCCTGAATTCAGCTGCATACACGCACACATACATTTCTGAATTGAGCTACACACACATACACAGATCTCTGAATTCAGCTGCATACACATACACACACACACATCTCTGAATTCAGGCTGCATACACGCACACATTCTGAATTCAGCTACATACACACACACACACACACACACATTAGGGGTGGGCTATATGGACAAAAAATAATATCTCGATATTTTTTGTGATTTTGACGATAACGATAATTAGTCGATATCCTTTAAAAAATATTTTTTGTTAAAGTCTGAGTTACTTTACAGCTCATTATTTATGAATAGCATCATTACAATAATAACCAATAACCTAACCTGTGACTTTTTAACCAAATCAACCAATGCATTGTCCACTATGACACATTTCCAATTCTGCCCCACTTGTGTGTGTGGCAATGACATGGTCTAGCCAACTACATAAGGGAAGATGGAATAGGCCTAACAGTTTCCCCAAGAGAAAGTCTGAAGCTGAAGTTCCTTTCAAACCTTTACATAGGATTCACTGTAAAACTAAGAGCAAACCAACAGAGTAGCCTACATCTCAGTTATTTCCTTCTATGTTTTGTTTTAGAGCAATTCATATTAGGCTAGCATTCCAAGTTACAGAATAGAAACTAATCGTTAGCTTATGGCTAATGTATATAGAAAATCCCATAGAGATGCTAGCGGTTAGCATAATCTGTAAGCGTAGATATTTAGAAGCGAACTTCAGTCTATTTACAAAAGAGTTACATGAGAATGGTTATTTGTTTTACAACTGACTATTAAAATCATAAAAGGCTAATGTTTTCTCTCCATATAATACGTGTAGGAAAAAGCTGACTGTCTCATCAATGCTACTTGAACAGAAGTAGCTGCATAAAAATCCCAAATTAGGCTACTCTTTCGCTGCACAAAATAAACATTAAGTCGTCGTGGGACAACATTGTGACCCACTAGTGATCACGTGACACTTCTCCCGCATAGCCTACCTCCTGGGAATGTATGAGTCTTCAGTGCGTGATTTCGAGTGTTTTTTCACCATAAGTTATGGTTATGGTTATGGATTTAGCAGACGCCTTTGTCCAAAGCGACACATAAATACAAAACAACATAATAATATTTAAAATTGAACAGGGAACAGATTAGAATGTAGGTCAAATATAATAAGGAGAATAGTTATAATACACAATAATATCAATTCAATCAATAGCCTAATAAAAAGCAATGTAAAAAAGGGGAAAGGCAATAATAAAACAATAATGTCCATTCAATCAATAATATAAAAACAATGACAAGACTACATGTCCTATAGGCCAAAGTGTGAGATTTAAATTTAATTCTGGCTACTATAGGGAGCCAATGGAGAGTAACTAGGAGAGGAGTTACATGTGTCCTCTTTGGCTGATTGAAGACCAGGCGTGCTCCAGCATTCTGAATCAGTTGTAATGAAGTAATTTAAATACTCGATAATGTCAATTTGCACATTGTTAAAACAACAATCACGATATTATCGCAGACAATATATATCGCCCACCCCTAACACACATACACATCTCTGAATTCAGCTGCATACACACATTGGAAAAGTCGGAAGTCGGAAAAACTAGTTAATTGCCCTTTACATAGTAAATGATTAAGCTAGGGCAGTTAGTTAATTGCCCCTTATTCAGTATGTGGTTAAGCTAGGGTAGTTAGTTAACTACCCCATACCCAGTATCTGATTAAGCTAGGGTAGTTAGTTAACTATATCCAGTATCTGATTAAGCTAGGGTAGTTAGTTAACTACCCCATACCCAGTATCTGATTAAGCTAGGGTAGTTAGTTAACTATACCCAGTCTCTGATTAAGCTACAGTAGTTAGTTAACTACCCCATACCCAGTGTCTGATTAAGCTACAGTAGTTAGTTAACTACCCCATACCCAATATCTGATTAAGCTAGGGTAGTTAGTTAACTACCCCATACCCAGTATCTGATTAAGCTAGGGTAGTTAGTTAACTATACCCAATATCTGATTAAGCTACAGTAGTTAGTTAACTACCCCATACCCAGTATCTGATTAAGCTACAGTAGTTAGTTAACTACCCCATACCCAGTATCTGATTAAGCTACAGTAGTTAGTTAACTACCCCATACCCAGTATCTGATTAAGCTAGGGTAGTTAGTTAACTATACCCAGTATCTGATTAAGCTACAGTAGTTAGTCAACTACCCCATACCCAGTATCTGATTAAGCTAGGGTAGTTAGTCAACTACCCCATACCCAGTATCTGATTAAGCTAGGGTAGTTAGTTAACTATACCCAGTATCTGATTAAAGAGCCCCCAGAGTGTAGCACTGTAGTTAGTCACTTGCCCCTTACCCAGTATGTGATTAAGCTGGGGTTTTTAATAGTTAGTTAATCGCCCCTTAGCTGGGGTAGTTAGTAGGTAGCTAATTGCCCCTTACCCAGTATGTAATTAAGCTGGGGTATTTAATAGTTAGTTAATTGCCCCTTAGCTGGGGTAGTTAGTAGGTAGTTAATTGCCCCTTACCCAGAATGTGATTGAGTTGGTCCAGATAGTGTTTGCCAGGGAAGATGGGTCGGTTGGACAACATCTCAGCCAGAATGCATCCCACTGACCAAATATCAATGGACTTGGTGTAGCCCTGCGGTTAGAACACCATTAGAGAGAGGGAGAGAAGGAGGGAGGGAAGGAGGGAGGGAAAGAGAGAGAGAGAGAGAGGGAAAGAAAGAGAGACAGACACACACGTTCAAATGTGGTTGTTTTCTATGAAAACGCTTTACATGCACTTCAGTATCCCGGATCAGGATCAGGAGTTTGAAGTGTCCCAGTTTTGTATTTGCGCACACATACACACACACACACACACACACCACTGACACTGCATATGCTAAATGTGGGCATACTTTAGTGAGTGTGTGTGTGTACCTTGGAGTTAAGCAAGATTTCTAAAGCTTGGTACTAGCGTTTGTGTGTGTGTGTGTGTGCACCTTGGAGTTGAGCATGATTTCTGGAGCGCGGTACCAGCGTGTGGCCACATACTCCGTCAGGAAGCCAGTGTGGTCATGCTCTGGATCGGCTATCCTTGCCAGGCCGAAGTCACAGATCTACACAGAGAGAGAGAGAGAGTTGGTGGTGTGTGTGTGTGTGTGTATTTGAATATGTATGAGTGTGCGTGCGTGTATATGTGCGCGTGTGTATGTATGTATGAGTGTATGTATGAGCGTGCGTGCGTGTATGTGTGTGTATGTATGAGTGTGTGCGTGTATTTGTGTGTGTGTGTGTGTGTGAGTGCGCACGCGTGTGTATATGTATGTATTAGCATATGTATGAGCGTGCGCGCACGCGTGTGTGTGTGTATGAGTCAGGGATGGAAATTAAATATTTTTTCTACCTGCCACTGTGGCTGGTGGATTCCAAAATCTACCAGCCACTCTACTTTTTTACCAGCCACTAGAGAAACGGCATGAAAATGTGATATCATGATAATAGTAGGCTACCCAAAATGATCACGGTAATCAGCATTATTGCAATACGACTAAAATGTGCTGAGTTTTGCCCTAAACCTACCAGCTGTCCTCCAAGCACAGTAGCAACAAAACTAAAAGGTCAATAGAACCACATTCATATGCTATAGTGTCTTGTCATAAAAGTGGTGTGGCTCCTTTAAGACTCCGTTTCTGTGAGTTCTGGAGCATCCTATAATCCAACCCTCCAACTTGATCTAACTATAGTGTACATCATCTGATTTAAATATTTACAGGTATCAAGGCTATATTTAACATTTAGCATTTATTTTCTATTGGCCCTTTATGAAATCATGCACTAGATAATTTAAGCACAGCTCATCTTTAGAAACATAATATGCATGCTTAGCATTTTTGTGAAACTACACTGAAAAACTCTGGTTGTACAGTTATGTAAAGCCCGATATTGTTACCATTTATTTTGTATTTGGCCTTATAAATGTATGACAAAGCCCAAAGTTGGAACCCGTGTAGACATTTGCTTCAATTTCAGAACGGGATTACTCTGGGCGGCTATAACTTGTATAAGGGAATGCTTTACACCTTTGTGTTCGGTAAGTTCTGCTGTTTATTCTGATATCGGTTTGTAATTCCTTGAATATAGAAAAGTTTGTGGGATATTCCACCCACGGCCGAATGGGTGTGGAGATGTCAGTCTGTCTGCCTCATAGGTCTAAATAGCCTTGTGTGGCGTGTAGCGGGCAGTTAAAAATAGCTATCACGGAGCCAATTCAAAGAGAACTATTTAGGTGAGAATATTAGCCTGTGAAGATATAGCATGAATCCACAGATCTCACTAGATTTATGTCTATGCAATCATCCTGGAAATAATCTAGCAGTGGCACATAGAAAGCATAGTGACAGTTTCTTAATGGTAGTGAAGTGAAATTAAGGCTGCACCAGTGCCTATAGGCTATGCTGCGGTGGCGGCTCACTCACAGTTGTGGAACTTCAAATCCGGCAGGATTTACCCTTATAGGCTGAAGTAGCGTTAGGCTACATGATCCCTACAGACACTTTCTTATTTTTAACTTACCGTCAATAAGTATGTAGAAAGTGAGCCGGATCTGACAATTTGTAGCATGTTGGTAGCTCTACCACGCCACAGTGGCTGGTAAATTGTGCAAATTCACCCTTGGTATACAAAAACTACCGCATTTCAAAGGTGGAGGTGGTTAATTTTCCATCCCTAGTATGGTGTGTGGGTGTATGAGTGTGTGTGTGTGTGTATGTATGTATAAGTGTGTGTATGTATGTGTGTGTGTGTATGAGTGTGGTGTGTGTGTGTGTGTGTGTGTATGTGTATATATATATGTATATATAGCGTATGTGTATGTGTGTGTGTGTGTGTGTATGTATATATATATATAGCGTGTATGTATGTATAGCGTGTGTATGTATATATATATATATATAAACGTATGTGTGTATGTATATATATATATATATATATATATATATACGTGTGTATGTGTGTATATATATATATATATATATATATAAGCGTGTGTGTGTGTGTATATATGAATACTTATAGAGTATTATGTATATATATATAAATGTGTATATATATATACTTATATATATATATATATATAAATATATGTATATATATATATATATATATATATATATATATATATAAATGTGTGTGTATATATAATGTGTGTATGTATATATATATATATATATATATAGCGTGTATGTGTGTGTGTATATATCTGAATATATAGTGTGTGTGTGTATATGAAGTGTGTATATGTATGTATATAGTGTGTGTGTGTGTATGTGATAACCTTAGTGTGTGTGTGTATGTATGAGTGTGTGTATGTATGTATGTATGTATGTATGAGTGTGTGTGTGTATGTATGTATGTATGAGCGTGTGTGTATGTATGTATGAGCGTGTGTGTGTGTATATATGTATGTATGTATATACAGAGCATGTGTGTATGTGTGTATATATAGATATATATATGTATGTATAGCGTGTGTGTGTATATATATATATATATATATATATATATATAGGCGTGTGTGTGTGTGTGTATGTATGTATGTATATATGGCGTGTGTGTATTATATGTATGAATATGTAAAATTAATGTGTGTGTATATACTTATAGTGTATATATATATATATATATATATATATATATGATGTGTGTGTGTGTATATATATATATATATATATATAGCGTGTATGTGTATATATATATATATATATATATATATAGCGTGTGTGTGTGTGTGTGTATGTCTAGATATGAAGTGTGTGTGTGTATATCACGTGTGTATGTATATATATATATGTATGTATAGAGTGTATGTATATATATGTATAATAGCATTAATAATAATAATAATATATATATATGAATATATAGATGTGTGTGTGTATATATGAAGTGTGTATATATATATATATATATATATATATATAAATAAATTAATAATATGTGTATAATATATATATATATAATATGATAATATTAATATTATATATATATATATAAGCGATATTAATATGTATATATAATGATAATATTAATGTGTGTATGTATATATATATATGTATGTATGGCGTGTGTGTATGTATGTATAGAGTGTGTGTATGTATATATATATATATATATATATATATATATATAAGTATATATGTATATATATATATATATAAGCGTGTATGTGTGTATATATATATAGCGTATGTGTATCATGTGTATGTATATATATATATATAAGCGTGTGTGTGTGTGTATGTGTATATATATATATATATATATATATATATAAGCATCTTACGATAATATTAATAATATATATATAATTATAATTATTATATTAATAATATATAGAGATGTATATATATGATATATATATATATATATAAACATATGTATGTGTGTGTATATAGCGATATGTGTATATATATAAGTATGTATGTAGCGATATGTGTCAATAAATATATATATATAAATGTGTGTGTGTGTGTGTGTGTGTATGTATGTATGTATGAGCGTGTGTGTGTGTGTGTGTATGTGTGTGTATGTATGTATGAGCGTGTGTGTATATGTATGTATGAGCGTGTATGTGTGTGTATGTGTGTATGTATGTACGAGTGTGTGTGCGTGTGTGTGTATGCATGAGCGTGTGTGCGTCTGAACGTGTGTGCGTGTGTATGAGCGTGTGTGTGTGTGTGTATGTATGAGCGTGTGTGCGTATGAACGTGTGTGCGTATGTATGTATGTATGTGCGTGTGTGCGTATGAACGTGTGTGCGTATGTATGTATGTATGTATGTATGTATGTATGTATGTATGTATGAGCGTGTGTGTGTGTGCGTGTGTATGTGTGTGTGTATGTATGAGCGTGTGTGTGTTTGTGTCTTGTATGTATATATATATATAAGCGTGTGTAATATATATATGTGTGTATGTATGAGCGTGTGTGCGTGTGTGTGTGTGTGTGTATGTATGTGCGGTGTATGAGTGTATGTGTGTATGTATGAGCGTGTGTGTGTGTTACCTTGAGGTCACAGGTGGTATTGATGAGCAGGTGTGTGTATGTATGTATGTATGAGCGCGTGTGTGTGTGTGTTACCTTGAGGTCACAGGTGGTATTGATGAGCAGCTGTGTGTATGAGTGTATGTATGAGTGTGTGTGTGTATGTGCATAGTATGAGTGTATGTATGTATGTGCGTGTGTATGAGAGTATGTATGTATGTATGTATGTATGTGCGTGTGTATGAGAGTATGTATGTATGTATGTGCGTGTGTATGAGAGTATGTATGTATGTATGTATGTATGTATGTATGTGTGTGTGCGTGTGTGTGTATGTATGTAATTTATATGATGTATGTGTATAGTGTATGTGCGTGTATGTATATGTATGAGCATGTGTGTATGCGTGTGTATGGCGTATGCGTGTATGTGAAATTGTGTGTGCTGTGTGTGTGTGAACGTGTGTGCGTATGTATGTAGAGTGTGTGTGTGTGTGTGATGTATATATATATATATGGCATGTGTGTGTGTGTATGTGTATATATATAGCGTATGTATATGTATATATAGCGTATATGTGTGTATATGTATATATATATACAGTGTGTATGCGTGTGTGTATACATAGCGTGTGTACGTCTGAAGCATGTGTGCGTGTATAGCGTGTGTGCGTATGTGTGTATATAGCGTGTGTGTGTAAACGTGTATGCATGTATGTATGTATATGCGTATGTGCGTAAACAAACGTGTGTGCGTATATATATGTATGTATATATATATAGCAACTGTATGCTTATGTATATAGCGTATGTGTGCGTGTGTATGTGTGTGTATATATAGCGTGTGTGTGTTTGTGTGCGTATGTATGTATGTATGTATGAGCGTGTGTGTGTGTGTATATGTGTGTGTGTATGTATGAGCGTGTGTGCGTGTGTGTGTGTGTGTGTATGTATGTGCGGTGTATGTGTATGTGTATGTATGCGTGTGTGTGTGTTGCCAGGGTGCAGGTGTTGATGAGCAGGTGTGTGTATGTATGTATGTATGAGCGCGTGTGTGTGTGTGTTACCTTGAGGTCACAGGTGGTATTGATGAGCAGCTGTGTGTATGAGTGTATGTATGAGTGTGTGTGTGTATGTGCATAGTATGAGTGTATGTATGTATGTGCGTGTGTATGAGAGTATGTATGTATGTATGTATGTATGTATGTATGTATGTGCGTGTGTATGAGAGTATGTATGTATGTATGTATGTATGTATGTATGTATGTATGTGTGTATATGAGTATGTATGTGTGTGTGCGTGTGTGTGTATGTATGTATGTATGTGCGTGCGTGCGTGTGAGTATGTATGTGTATGTGCGTGTGTGTGTACCTTGAGGTCGCAGGTGGTGTTGATGAGCAGGTTGGAGGGCTTGAGGTCGCGGTGTAGGACGTTGGCCGAGTGGATGTACTTCAGGCCGCGCAGGATCTGGTACAGGAAGTAGCAGATGTGGTCGTTGCTCAGCTGCTGCGTCTTCAGGAGTTTGTACAGGTCAGTTTCCATCAGGTCCTGCACGATGTAGCTTCACACACGCGGTCAAGGACACACATACCACAGCACCAAAGCCACACTACCTCTCTGTGTATGTGTGTGTGTGTGTGTTGAAGGAGATAATCTGTGTATGAGAGTGAGTGTGCACAGGACACATATCTCCTATAATCCAAGATAGATTTTCTTCAAGTTGTTTTTTCAGGTTTTTGAGCGTTTATTTTAACAAATGACATGGACAACATTATTATTTCATCCACATATCCTTATGCACGATGCATAACAACGCTACTAAGTTAACATAAATGAAACACAGTGAGAATCAAGCAAGCCTGCAGGCGTCCGCGACGCTTAAGTGACAGGCACTCAATTCCACTTGCACAGCACCAGTACAGTGTAATGACATGAAAAAGAAGTTTATACATTCTACATAGTAAGAGCTCACTGGTAAGCTTTCATTTTTTGTAATTAATTGTAAATTATAATTTTCTGTTGTGTGTGTTGTGCCATTTCATTTTTGTTTCATTTCAATTTCTAATAATAATGTTAGTAATAATTACCAATAATGTAAACTAGATGTACATGAGCGGTACAAAATATGACCGCCATGTGATCCGGTATTTTTCCACAAAATAAGTCCATGAAAATAAATATTGAGCAGCCTTGTTTTTTTCAGTAAGTATAGCCAGTGTGGCTATTCATAATTTCTCCAGACATTAGTATTAGCGTGTGGAGTTATGAGTAAAAGTGGAATGCCACAGGTAAAAGTAATTGAACACGCCTACTAAAATTTCTTAAATACTTTGTGGAAAAGCCATTGTGTGTCTGGCGGGTGTGATTTGTATTCTTTTTAAACAGATAGTCTTTATTGAAGATTCAGGGTCCCGCGTCCTGATGGTAACTTCAAAATTGTTCAATTGGATTAAAATGAGGCCTTGAAACTCAATTAAAGTTTCCTTTACAACAGATACTTTGGATCATTGTCTGCTGGAAGGTCTAGCCACGTCTCTATACTCATCTCGTCCTGGTGGATGGCAAAGAATCTCCTAGGAAAAATAAGCTCTGTGAAACTTCCAATATGAGAATCTGCCAGTACTTTATGAGATGAAAAACAGCCCCACCTTGGTACCTCCTCAAACCTCACTGTTAGTATGGTATTCTTAGGGTGCACAGTGCCATTTCTCCTCCAAATATGGTGTGTAGTATGCAGTGGCGTCATTAGACCCTGGCGTGGGCCTATGGCCCCAGATCCTCTGGGGATAACCCGGATCTATGGGCCGTCAACAACAAAAACTCTAATCGTGAATTAAATAAATAGCCCGTAGAAGAGACTTGTGTTTTGTGTGTCCATTGTGTGCATTAGCAGCATAAAATCTGGCGTGATCTGGGCAGTTTTAGAATCATTTTGTTGCAAAATGTTGCAATTTCAATTATCCTCTCGCTATTACGCATTGCCTGTTTGGTGCTTTTACTAACTAGCCTTGAAATAAGTGTACAGAAGGACAAATGGATATTAGAAGTTTCTTTAGAGAAAAAAGGCCAGAGCAGGGACAGAGTGGAAACTCACAGTGTCATCATCTCCTGCAACAGGGAGGACATTCGATCAGCTCAGTTTCAATATATGTGATTTTATTTGAATCACATGCGCAGAATGGTAAACCAGCCTCGTTTGAGGCTTCAAGCAATGCATGTTGGAAGCGATTTTGACAGAATGGAACTTTTCTTTGGGCAAAAGTTTGTGTGATACACAACCAAATGCATTGCTTCAAAGCACCATATAGCCCATTAATTGAAGGGATGACGCCAAATGTTTATCCCGAGATCTAACGCCACACCTGTGCACTTGACAGAGGTGCATGACGACAAGTTTATTCTACAGGCTATTTTAATGTCATATTTTTGTGTTGTGTGTGTGGTGCACTTTGGCAGAGAAGAGACGCTCTCCTTACAACGGTCTTTAAACATCAAAATATTCAGAATGCCGTGGACGCGAGTCATTACAATTGGCCTTCCTTTTCATTCTCAAAGTAGGTTAAAATTGCATGTTCACTCAGTCCGATTAAATCTCAGGGGAGAAACCCCAACCCCCAGACAAAGCGCGAACTCTTAACTTCTGTGCTCTAGCCTCAATGTTTTAACATAGGCTAACGACGCCTCTGGTAGTATGACATCCAAAAGTTAATATTTTCTCACTTGACCAGAATACATTCTCTCTCAGTATTTCATAGGTTTGTCCAAATGTTGTGTAGCAAACTTTCAACGAAGTTCGACGTGTTTTTCTTCAGTAATAGTCATGCGGGGTGAGTGTGCATAGAGGCCATGAGGTGGAGTGCATTACCTATGATTTTCTCTGTAACAATTGAACCTGCTGCCTCCAAGTCTTTCTGGAGCTTTCTCCAAGTGGTCCTTGGCTCTTAGGCTACACTTCTGACTATCCTTCTGACTTCCTGGTCAGAAATATTGTGAGGAGATCCTGTGCATGGCCGATTGATGATGCAGTGATGTTCCTTCCACTTGCAGATAATGGCTCCAATACTGCTTACTGGATGATTCTTAAGTTTTGAAATGCATCTGTAACCAGTTCCACTGATATGTTTTGCAACAATAATGTTGCAAAGGTCTTGGAAGAGCTCTTTGCTTTTACCCATTATGAAATGTTTCTTGTGTGACACCTAGGTAATGAAAAACCTTTTTATAGCTCATTAATATGTACTAATCCATCTTATATTAATTTGCACAGATATGAGGGATAATTACTCTCTAACTGCGTATAGATTTTTTTGCTCATAACTCTACTTATGGACATTAATGTTTGGATTTTTTTATATGTGTGGATTACCTAAGTTAATACTAATGTCTGGTGAAAATTTCATGCAAATAGCCTCACTGGAAGTATACTTACTGAAAAAAATGCTCAATACTGTGTTTGTACAAGTGTTCAATACTTATTTTCCCCGCTGTATATGATTCTAACTGTCTCACTGGATTGCATTATGCACACTCAATTCTCACTGGTATCTGCTAGACAACAAGTACCAAAACATGATAGTTCATAGATTTCACATGTAAAATACATTTTATACAACCCCACCCCCATCTTGCCTGTTCATAATTCTGAGAAATTCTTTAATTGTGTGCATGTGTGCATGTACATGTTTATGTTTATGTTTGTGTGGGTGTGTGTGTGTGTGTGTGCGTGCGTGCGTGCATGTGCTTGTGTGTGTGCCTGTGTATGTGCCTGTGTGTGTGCATGTGCATGCATGCGTACATATGTCTACTGTGTGAGTATGTGTCATACGTATGATTACTGCGAATGTAGGAGGGGGGCTACAAATCAAAACGAAAAACCATGGTTCCATGCTATCCATGTGGGGCTACATGCCCACCAAGTTTCTGTGGTACCCGATCTTCAGTGACCGGAATCCTTTTGACGGAATTGGCCATGTGAAAAAAAAAAAACATCTGACTAAACCTATATGACCGCCGCTTCGCATGAATAAATCCTGTCCAGTTCAAGTCCTGCAATAATCATGCTTTGAGTTTGTAAATTATACTTTTTTTCACAGCAGATGCCTGTGTTGATGGTTATGTCATATTTGTAACTCTCAATCTGTTAATTTTTTTTCGACAAAATCCAAAATCCACCAGAAGTCAGTCATCATTTAAGGAGAATTTTTTTTTCAACATTTTCTTTCGGGGTGGAGGGGTGGTAGCTTCCTACGACTAACAGCAACGCTGCTGGAAAAGGTTCTAGGTTCTAGGGGAAACACTGCATTTCTTAACACCAGGGTCCTGGGCTCCTCTAAGAGGATCTTAGGCGGTTTCTGTCCACTAGATGGCAGTAGAACCCAAATAGACTTGATGTTTACAGTTTTTTTCCCTGAATCCCTCCACACTGGCACCACCACCATCTGTAGCATTTAAACGCAAGCGTGCCAAACTCAGTTAAACGCAAGCGTGCCAAACTCAGTTAAACGCAAGCGTGCCAAACTCAGTTAAACGCAAGCGTGCCAAACTCAGTTAAACGCAAGCGTGCCAAACTCAGTTAAACGCAAGCGTGCCAAACTCAGTTAAACGCAAGCGTGCCAAACTCAGTTAAACGCAAGCGTGCCAAACTCAGTTAAACGCAAGCGTGCCAAACTCATTTCACATTCTCTGCTTTACACACCGTTTGGCATTTTAAAAGCAGGGCTGTTCACCCTTAGGTGACGCTTACTTCATGACATCATCACACCTGCAGGGTATACTACGAAGCACGTTAGACATATCTAGGCTACACAAAGCCTTGACTCAGGGGTATACGTTAAGTGATACTACGATAGCAGTTATGTGATATATTTGTCAAACGAGGCTTTCAGCTCAGATCTGTGTGCGTTCTTGGTGTTGGGATTACGTTGCCAATTGTGAAACGTGGAGACGCACAAGACCGCCTCTATTTAAAAACAATAACTTCTGCATTTATGAGCGATAGCTTAATCTACACTGCGATCATTTTTTGTGTCTATTCTATAACAGAGTGGCATATTTGCACGCACAAGACTGTTAAAGCGCCTGCGATATCCAAAATGTTTGGAGAGGCGGAGCTCCTCCTGTAAGATATATGACAGAATCCTACACGTGAGAACTTGGTTTTTCAAGATAATTAATTGGTCAGTGTGCGGTAGTTTTACACGATTTGAGCTATAACTTAGCACATAACCTCCTCCCGACCAGGTTTGGTTGACAGCATAAGATGCCATGGTGATACAGCGACACTAAAACAGATCCACTTTCCTGTCACAGCATACCCTAGCTTTGAGCGCAACATACCTCGCTAACCCACTAATCGAGATTCGTAGTACACCCCACAGGTCATCCTAGCTCAACTCACTGATGTGGATGAGTTGTTTTTTTATTATTATTATTATTATTATTATTATTATTATTATTATTATTATTATTGCTCAATTTTTGTTGATTTTGTACATTTGTTATTTTGTTACCAGAAGCTAAGACATGTTTGTCAACATGACACTAACGGTGGGTGTACTTCCTATTTAGTCCATTAAGAGGCGCTGTAGAGAATCATGTACACTTGTACACAACTATATATTCTTTTCCCTTCCAAAGTGAAGGACACACACACCCACACACACAGGTGGAGCGTTAAGGATACACATCTCTCATGTAGTCGATGCGGCGGGCGCGTAGGATGTCGTTGATGCCGATGATGTTCTCGTGGCGGAAGCGGAGGAGAATCTTGATCTCGCGTAGGGTGCGTTGACAGTAGGTCTGGTGCTCGAACGGGCTGATCTTCTTAATGGCCACCCGGATCTTATTCACGTTATCAAACGCCGAGCTGAAACACACAAACACCACCTCTTAGCTTAGTGTGTGTGTTTGTGTGTGAGTGTGAGTGTTTATGGGTGTGTGTGTGTGTGTGTGTATGGTGATCGAATGGCCTGATCGTCAAGCTTCATGTGAGGAAGGGGGAGATGACTGTGTTTATTAGTGACGCCTTGGGGAAGGGTAGGTGTGTGTGTGTGTGTGTGTGTGTGTGTGTGTAGGGCAAGGTACAGGAGGAGTGGTCAGGTTACATCACTGTTCCACCCACTACTGAGACTTCTTATGGTGCACTTATGGTCCCCCAGACACACACACACACACACACACAGATGAGGGTCAGGGTGTAGAATCTGAATAGGCCTCTGTATTATCCCCACTCACTGCCATGCCTTACATACCTACACAGAGAGAGGGGGGGGGAGAAAGAGAGACAGAGGGCAAGAGAGAGAGAGAGAGAGAGAGAGAGAGAGAGAGAGAGAGAGAGAGAGAGAGAGAGAGAGAGAGAGAGAGAGAGAGAGAGAGAAAGAGCTAGAGAGAGGGGGAGAGAGAGAGAGAGAAAGAGCTAGAGAGAGGGCAAGAGAGAGAGAGGGCAAGAGGGAGAGGGAGAGAGAGAGAGGGCAAGAGGGAGAGAGAGAGAGGGGTGGTGAAGGGAGGACTATATCCTCTGTATGGTGATTGTTGAACCAAAGAGTAATTGTCAGAAATCTCCCTGAAATGACCCATTCTAGAACAAACCTCGGTCTGTTCCGTTTGTCACACGTGCACATACACAAACACAAAGACCTGTGGAAACAAACAGCCAAACATCTCCAAAAATTACATAAAACTAAAATCATTTCTACAGCTGTATAAAGCAGCAACGTTTGGTGTGGTTACATGTAGATTTCAAGTGACGAGACGTGTGTGTGTGTGTGTGTGTTAGGGTTATTACGTGCAGGCAACCAATCATGAAGGAATTGCATAGATGACTAGCAGGCGAGCATAAACCCACAGGCCCCGACACAAAAGGTTTCAGATTAATAGCTGATCTTATTGCACCACAAACTGACTTGAGCTTCATCCTTGCGCAGTTGTGCAAGCAAGGAGAATTAACCAACTTCCTGTGGCGAAAGAACGTGTCCAGTTGATAACCACCACATTCTATCTACGAACGACACAAATATTTATAAACACCGCCGAGAGTGCGCGCGAGGAGAGACACTAGGCAGGGTTCTGTGGACCGAACGCTGCTGCGCAGTAAACTCAAACACTTCCTGTATCAAAAAATAATTTGGCAACCTCTTAACCACGCCTATTTAGCCGTGGAGTAACATGAGCATTACTACTAGTTAGCACCTTAGCATGCAGGCAATGGCCAAATCAATCAGTCACTTGTTTACACATACACATTTCCCTGCCACTTAAAACGGTATGGCGAGATCCGATCACCACGGTGGACGAACGGGCAAGATGAAAACGGGGATTCGGTCCGTGTGCGAACCAGCTAACTTAGTGAGCTAGTTAGCGGACAGGCATCAACATGACAGTTCGGTGGCCAGCTAGCTATTTTCGCTAGCATTTAATGGATGCTTTCCTTGCAATCTGTTGCTGTTTACATGACACCGAGTACAGCAACAACCCTTTGGGAAGATGCTCCATGAGGTTGCGAAATAACGAGCATAAGGCCCTTTGCTAATGTTTACATCCGCGTCTTCCGTCTTTAAGCCTGGATAGGCTGCTAACCAGCCAACACCTTTTTAGTTCGACAGACAGATCTGCGATTTTCAAGATGTGAACAAACACAAACACCATTTCCCCGCTTACCAGACCATCCCGTAGGCCCCTTCCCCGATGTACAGGAGGTCGGTGTAGCGGGGGCCAACATCGAAATTCTGTCCTTTCACCGACTCCAGGCCAGGCTTGGATCCAGCGGCTCCCGTCGCTTCCCCGGGCGCGACCGCTCCACCGGCCCCGGTGGCGCTGTTATTCGAGCCTGCGGCTCCGGCCGCAGCCGCACTGCTGCTGGAATCCGCCATGCTGCTCTACGGCGACGGCCTGTTTTCGGTAGCTACGGCGGGGAGGGGGTCCCGGTGTGTCTCGCAGACGGAATGCAGACTTACTAGCAGCGGGATGAACGCGGTTTCTTTGGAGGGTTCGCTTCGCTGACAGTGGAAGAGGAGTCGTGCGCGGGCCCCTCTCTCTAGCGAGAGTGAGTGTGTATGTAAACGGATTCCGTACGTGAACGCGGATCCGTCTTCAACCTCAGGGCGTGTGCGCGTGCTAAAGTGATCCAAGCGTGCATGCTCGTGGTGAGAAGACAGTGCCCGTGAGTGGGCGTGTCCGTGCCAACCCCGAGTGGCCAGCTCGAGTTTCCTGCAGAGGGGGGGGGGGAGAGAAGATAGATCGAGAAAGAGAGAACAACTGCGGGCAAGGCCATCTGCCTGGCTGATGCTGTTGCTCATATCATGGTGGTGACTATACCAGCATGCCCATCTTATAAACAGGCCTTAGTTTTAAGCCATCAGTGTCTCACTAACATTGTCCAAAAGACTGGCTATCAGTGTCTCCGTAAGCATTGTCCAAAAGACTGCTGTCTCTGTTAGCATTGTCCAAAAGACTGGCTAGTGTCTCCGTTAGCATTGTCCAAAAGACTGGCTTGTGTCTCCGTTAGCATTGTCCAAAAGACTGGCTAAGTCCCACATAGCAAAATTTGACCGGCCCACCTCTGGCCCACTACCTTGCTTCAGGGTAGTGTGAGTGTTGGCCCACTTCTGGCTTGGTCCCCGGCCCAAAAATGGCCCAGTCACTGATAACTGACACTGTGTGAATTTGCTGTGTGAATTTGCAGGTGTGGCCCACACACAGTAAAATGACTTATTGAGTGTTGGCTGAGTGTCGGCTGGGTCCCCGGGCCTGTACTGGCCCACACACTATAAAGCTGATATGCTGAGTGTTGGCTGAGTGTCGGCTTGGTCCCTGGGCCTGTACTGGCCCACACACTATAAAACTGATCTGACTGAGTGTTGGCTGAATGCCGGCTTGGTCCCCGGGCCTGTACTGGCCCACACACTATAAAACTAATCTGACTGAGTGTTGTCTGAATGTCGGCTGGGTCCCCGGGCCACATGTGGCCTATTAACTACCAAAAGTACTTGAAGATAAACAGAAATCCAGAACTAGTAATTAAAAGCACAAGCTACTTTTATTAACAAGTTTACCAAACACAACCTTGCAAATAAAACAAACATTATACAAGCTTAGTTAAGTTTAACCAGTTAAAATATACAAGCTACTTTTATCTACAAAAATCTACATCTTTCATTAAAAATAAACATTTTAAAATTATATAATGATTCAAAGAAACATAGTTAAACATTTACAGAAATATTCTCTCTCTCTCCCTCACTCACATACACACACTTTTCTCTAAAAGAGTTATTCCATTGTCAGTAGTTGTGGGTTGAGTTAAGTGTAGTGTTAGTGCTTTAAATTCTGTATTTTTGTACCATGTACCATGACCTACTCAGCTACAGACACGCACACACACACACACACACACACACACACTCACTCTCAAAGTATTTTTCAACAGCAGCAGCCTTATAATAATAATAATAATAATAATAATAAAGCTTTATTTGTATAGCACCTTTCATACACAGAATGCAGCTCAAAGTGCTTTACATTTGAAGCATGTAACACAATAATAGTCAGTCAGTCATTATCAATCACTTTTCTTTGCTGTTTATGTTTTACTCAGCAACATATCAAAAAATATAGAAAATGACTTCATAAGACTGGCAGCCTTAACCCTCTTACCCCCACAAGCACGCCATATGGCAACTGTGGCAAGGAAAAACTCCCATATTCCAGGAAGAAACCTTGAGCAGAACCTGACTTAATAGAGGAGCCCATCTGTTTCTGGCAGGCTAAGCCCCCAATAGTAGCAGATGTAGAATAATCTGAAAATGTAGTCTACAGGATAAGATGAGTTAACTAAAAGCTTTCCTGTACAGGTATGTTTTCAGATCTTTTTAAAATATTTACTGAACTCGCCTGCTTGATGTACAGAGGCAGGGTGTTCCATAGTTTGGGGGCATAATGGATAACGCAGCTTCTCCACTTTGTGGAGCACTTTGGGTAATGCGATTAAAAGATTAGAATTAGATGATCTAAGTTTCCTTTGTGGTTGATAAGATATTAAAAGCTCAGAGATATATGAAGGTGCTATGCCATTCAGAGCTTTGTAAGTAATTAACATAACCTTAAAATCAATTCTATAGGAAATAGGGAGCCAGTGCAGTTCAGCCAACACAGGGGTGATGTGTTCTCTCTTCTTAGTCTTAGTTAAAAGTCTAGCCGCAGAGTTCTGTATGAGTGCCAATTTCTTTAGATGTTTTTGGGAAGACCAGTGAAAAGTGCATTGCAGTAGTCTAACCTGCTAGTGATAAAGGCGAAATTAGTTTTTCTGCATCTTGTTGAGTTAAGAAGGGCCGCACTTTGGCAATGTTTCTCAAGTGGAAATAGGCTGTCTGAGTAACTTTACTGATATGGGGCTTAAAACTTAACTCTGTATCTAGGATGACACCGAGCCTTGTTACTTTTGGTTTGACCTGGTGTGCCAAGTTCCCCAGATTACTAAGAATAATATCTCGCTTTAGTTTTGGTCCAACCAGAAGTACCTCTGTTTTGTCATCATTTAGTTTCAAAAAGTTTTTGCTCATCCACTGATTAATGGAGGTTAGGCATGCAGTGAGGGAGCAAAGGCCATCTGGGTTAGTTGGCTCCACAGAGATATACAATTGGGTCTCATCTGCGTAGCTGTGGAGGTTTACGTGGCCTTTGCCACCTGCATACAATTGGGTATCATCTGCGTAGCTGTGGAAGTTTACGTGGCCTTTGCCACCTGCATACAATTGGGTATCATCTGCGTAGCTGTGGAGGTTCTTTTGCCACCTGCGTGGGTCTCATCTGCCTTGTGGAGGTTTACTGCATTTGCCAATTGGGTATCATCTGCGTAGCTGTGGAGGTTTACGTGGCCTTTGCCACCTGCATACAATTGGGTCTCATCTGCGTAGCTGTGGAGGTTTACGTGGCCTTTGCCACCTGCCTTCTCTTTCTGTTCCGCTTCGCTGCTGCCTCCACCTGTTTCAGCAGCACCAGCAGCAGGGGGTCTCCAAACTGCATTAAGGTGTAGAAGAACATATATTACAAGATCATTATGAGGTCTAAAGCAAGATTTCAACATGTCATTTGTCAGAGAAGTTCTATTTGTCCACTCAAATATACTTACTGATAGCCACCTCAGCTCTCTCAGTTGGGGGTTGGTCAAAGAGTTCTTTCCATCCATCCTTCTCAATTTGAGATGCATGGACAGCATGTAATCTTAGCAGGGGGAAAAAACATTAAACTATTTATCCTTTACTGTCTGACAAAATATTACTAAAGTCTTGCGACTCTGCAGCTGTCTTGGTAACACCTCCCTGGTAGTTATTTTGGGCAAACAAGACATTGTGTGGTTGTTAAATTATAATTTATTACCAATGACAATTACCAAGCGCAAGAGATATTTGTCAACACATACTGTATACACACCTGAAGCACAAGAGCTTGTTGACTTCCTTCACAAGAGCCTTGTGGGTGCTCCAGTTGGCCATGCAGTCAACAGTGCATTCCCCACTCCTGTTCTTTTCCGACATAATGGATGAGGCAAACCAAAAGCATCTAAAAATTACACGTCAAAAAACACAGGCCTAGATGAAAGCTGATTCCTATTATTTGGCTCATCTAAACAAAAATGTATTACAAATTCTATTAAATCAATGTACAACTTACCAAGAACTCTTCATGTCTCCTGTTTAACTAACACAAGAAATGGTTCACAAATGTAGCCTTCTTCATCCAAAGGATTGCAGGTCTCTGGTCAGTGTTGCCTGGATTCAGAGGTGTACATTTAAATTAGTTATAGCCACAATTAGTAGGCTAATGAAGGGGCCTAGTATGTGTTCAACATGATTAACCCCAAAAAACCCCAGTACAAAACACAAAATGACCTTAAAATATGCCTACTGATTTTTATCAGCTACATGACCAGGACAGGACCCACCCTTCCTGAAGTATCGGGCCACACACTGTATGAAATCCGTCTGCCGAAATTGCTTCGAACACTGGCAGTAGCCCATCGAACCACAATCGGGCCAAATAAGAAATACAGTAACCAGCCCAACTACTGCTTGTCAGTATCGGCCCATTCAAGGGGACAGTGCCTCAGCCGACTTGAAACTCCGCCGACAGAGTTTACTGGGCTTCAGCCGACTCGGACCTCAGCCGACATTGCCAGCACTCAGCCAGAATCGGGCCAACTATGCTTGCTATCTGGGACATGTCTCTGTTAGCATTGTCCAAAATACTGGCTATCAGTGTCTCTGTTAGCATTGTCCAAAAGACTGCTGTCTCTGTTAGCCTTGTCCAAAAGACTGGCTAGTGTCTCTTAGCATTGTCCAAAAGACTGCTGTCTCTGTTAGCATTGTCCAAAAGACTGGCTAGTGTCTCCGTTAGCATTGTCCAAAAGACTGGCTTGGGTCTCCGTTAGCATTGTCCAAAAGACTGGCTATAGTCTCTGTTAGCATTGTCCAAAAGACTGGCTATCAGTGTCTCTGTTAGCATTGTCCATAAGACTGGCTATCATCTCTGTTAGCATTGTCCAAAATACTGGCTATCAGTGGTTGTTTTGGGAAGACTTAACCCCCCCAGCCATAATTGTCTAGTGATGGTCCTGACGTTAAATAGACCTTAGTGAATGAGGTTATGTAGTCATATAGAAAGAGGTTACGCAGTCCTATAGAAAGAGGTTATGTACTAGTCCTTATGATGTTATGTAGTGCTCGTGGCTCTCAAACATCCATCACTGCAGATCCAGCCTCGGCCTTGTCAGGGTGGATAGCTATTGGCTTTGGGTTCAGAGGATTGAGACATTCTCGTCAGGGAGACGAATAACCAGACTACTTCCTGATCAAATAACAAAGTTTACTTTGAATAAGGCCTACTTTACTTAGATGACATGCAGCCTCATGTTAACTGTCTCACTTCATACTAATATATAACAGGGCATGACAGTCATGCTTTAAGTCACGTCATACGTAATATATAACAGAGCATGACAGTCATGCTGTAAGTCACTTCATACGTAATATATAACAGGGCATGACAGTCATGACATAAGAGAATTAATTAATTAGGCTAAATGCTAGGTGAACATGAGCCTTAAACCATACTTGCCAACATTTATGTTTTTATCTTTTCTGTTGCAATGTGTTTTGCTTTTTGACCATTCTAAACAGATATGATCTGAAACAATAACTTACAAATCAAACAAGGATCGAAACACAGTTGAGCCGTGCAAAAACACCCTCACTAACCACTACACCATCATATTGCTTAAGACAAGTCTACGCACGGGCACCCCTGCGCCGACACCGGTGAAATGGGTGAAATCAGAGAATGTCTAATAAGGCTCTGGTGAAATCATAATACCTCCATGGGTGAAATGCACCGAAGGTTCACTTAGCTTTGGTCACATGACATGGGGATTTTGAACGATGTTTCGAAGCAGTGGTCACATGACATGGCTGTTTTGAACCACGTTGCGAAGCTCTTTCGAAACACTTGTGCTTCGAAGCATCGACACTGAAAGTCACACCCCTACTACTTCCTAGTGACTGCACCCGCGACTATTTGCTGAGCTGGAATGAGACCAGTGATCAATAGCTGGCTCGGTCCGATACACGTAGCGCTAACGCTCTTCAGATTGCCATACTCTGTCTGTTCGAAAGGGGCTTGGTAGGTGAAATGGGTCTCCATTAGCGTTACTTCCGAGGCAGAGGTTCGTAGTGGTCGGTTGTTTCGCTGTCACCAAGCAGCCGGTGTCGGCATTGGTTACAGTCACAGACTATTGCATTTACGTAGCCTATAGCTTACAATGTAAAAGTATTTCTATATATGTCAGCTTGGTGTTGTCTTCTTGTTCTTCTTTTAATGTTTCAATATCTAAGATTTGTGTTATGACTGAAATATAGGAAGCCAATGTGTGACAGCCGATCCTTTCCTGGTTCGTCTGCGAGCCGTAGACTTTCTCTTACCCTAGCCTGGATTTCTGATTATGGGAAGTTAGCCTGTCAAACGTTGAACTCTCATTCTGCACTTGACATTTTTGTCCAGTCCTATTAAATCCATCAGCACCGGTGTGTCCTGCAGCGCCGCAAACCTCGGTGCCATGTCAACCCGCCTGCACATTAAAGCACGGAGCCCCGTCTACCCGGGATCAGACACGCCCCGATTCCCGGTCCCGGACGACAAGGTGTCCTGGGAGACGGAGTGGCCGGAGTACAGCCCCGTGAAGTATACTGCCCCGCCTGTGGCGGCTAACCCCGTTTGGGCAGACCGCGACATCGGGTGAGTGTGCGTTCACAAGCTAAGAAAATGGCTAAGATCTAGGCTACATTTGATGAACTAGGCTACATTTAGCTATGCAGTAGCCTAGGGTTCCATTCCATCCATCACGCTGTCACCGTGCTTTATGGTTACAAGATACAAGGATACAAGGAAGTTTATTGTCACATGCATATAGTTACTGGAAGTAAGAAATGCAGTGAAATTATGTCTGGTGTCAGCCTATTTGTGCATTAATGGGGGTAAAGAGTGCAGTAGAAGAGGGGTTTAGTAGATTAAGTGGCAAGGGCTGCATAAAAAGGTGGGGAGGATTGGGATTGGGTGGGGGGCACCAACAAGGAGCACCCAAGAGCAACAGGGGCAAGGAAAAAACTCCCTTACCAAGGAAGAAACCTTGGGCAGATCCACGGCTCAAGGGGCTAACCCAACTGCCAGGGTCTTGGTGTGTGTGTTGGGGGATGACAGGGGAGATGGGATAGTGTGCTGTGTATGTGGGGGAGAGGGCAGTGTGCAATATGTGTGTTGGGGAAGCTTCCTCATGAGACAATGTGCTGTGTATTGGGGGTGGGGGGGGGCAGTGTGCTGTAAGTATGTTGGGGAAGTGTGTTGGAGAAGCTTCCTGATGAAATAATGTGCTGTGTATGTAGGGGGGGGGATGCAGGGACTTACTATTGCAAGCAGAGTACTGTATGTATGATGTATGTGAGTGATGACAGTGAAGATGTGTGTGTGGGCGGGAGGGGAGTGGAGCAGTGACTGTGTGTGTGTAGTGTGTGTGTGGGCAGTGTGCTGTAAGTATGTTGGGGATGTGTGTTGGAGAAGCTTCCTGATGAAATAATGTGCTGTGTATGTAGGGGGGCAGGGACTTACTATTGCAAGCAGAGTACTGTATGTATGATGTATGTGAGTGATGACAGTGAAGATGTGTGTGGGGGGAGGGGAGTGGAGCAGTGACTGTGTGTGTGTGTGTGTAGTGTGTAGGTGGGGGCAGTGTGCTGTAAGTATGTAGAGGATGTGTGTTGGAGAAGATCCTGTAGACAATGTGCTGTGTATATAGGGGGCAGTGTGCAGCAAGTATGTAGAGGAGGCTTACTGTAGCAAGCAGTGTGTTGTATGTATGTGAAGTGATGACAGTGATGATGTAAGTGTGTGTGTTGGGGGGGGTGGGGTGGGGGGGGCAGAAAGGCTAGGCAATCAAGGACATGGGTAGATGGAGGAGAAATCAAAAATAATAAATAAAAAGTTCTATGGAGATGTGCAAAAGTTGGAGAAAGTCAGATATGTGTGTGTGTGTGTGTGTGTGTGTGTGTGTGTGTGTGTGTGTTTTTGACGTGTGATGAAATAAGAAAATAAATAAAAGGTCTCATGGTTATGGTTCTCATCAGATACTTTTGTCCTCAGCGACTAACAGTGACATCGGTAAACATCAAATAATGTACAAATAACAGTTTAAAGTAAAGTCATGCAGCCGATAAAATAGCCTAACAATAAGACAGACTAAATAGGCCTACAATGTGTGTTAGTGTGAGATGCTTACGTATTAACACAGTGCAGTCTCTTCAGAGTTTCCTGGGTGTGTAGGCCTATTGACTGAGTTATTGATTGATTAACTGATGGGCATTGATTAATTAATGGATTGATTGATTGATTGGTGTGTCCCTCCAGCTCTTTCTCTCCGCGGTTCAATGCTCTTAAGCCCGGGTCCTCTGGACCCATGACTACCATGCACGCAGCCGCCATGACTACCATGTTCCACGACTAGGACCTCTGTGAGTTACCATGACTACCATGTTCCACGACCAGCGACCTCTGTGAGTTACCATGACTACCATGTTCACGACCAGCGACCTCTGTGAGTTACCATGACTACCATGTTCACGACCAGCGACCTCTGTGAGTTACCATGACTACCATGTTCACGACCAGCGACCTCTGTGAGTTACCATGACTACCATGTTCACGACCAGCGACCTCTGTGAGTTACCATGACTACCATGTTCACGACCAGCGACCTCTGTGAGTTACCATGACTACCATGTTCACGACCAGCGACCTCTGTGAGTTACCATGACTACCATGTTCACGACCAGCGACCTCTGTGAGTTACCATGACTAAGCTCTTTCTCTCCGCGGTTCAATGCTCTTGACGGGTCAACGGACCGGCGCAGCCACGAGGGAGAGTACCGCGTTCACGACCAGCGACCTCTGTGAGTTACCATGACTACCATGTTCACGACCAGCGACCTTTGCGAGTTACCATGACTACCCCCACCCCCAGTAAAATAAACAAACAAACATGGAGCCAAGTCTCGCGACCCCTCCAACCGGTGAAATATGGTTTCGAAATGTTGAGAGATGGACATTGGAACCAGAGGCAGAAAATGTCTCTCATAGGTAGCTATGGCAACACCAAAGGCATTAATGTCTCAGTTCTCTCATAGGTAGCTATGGCAACACCAAAGGCATTAATGTCTTCTCTCATAGGTAGCTATGGCAACACCAAAGGCATTAATGTCTCAGTTCTCTCATAGGTAGCTATGGCAACACCAAAGGCATTAATGTCTTCTGTCATAGGTAGCTATGGCAACACCAAAGGCATTACAGTGTGTCCCACAGTATTGAATTCTATATTTATATATATAATCATTTGTGGTGGTTGTTTTGCAGAATGAACTTGAATGCAACAGTTTTTAATACATTAGCACAGCGTGGTTATGATTCTAACCAAATTTAAGCACAATTTAGTACAACCTGGAAAATCATTGTGTGATGGTCAATGTTGATATTGTGGTGGGCCGCCACAAATAAGTCAATGTATGGGAAACACTGTATAAGAATAAGTGCATCATTGAGTGCTGTTGAGTGTCAGTTCAAGACAGGTGGTAAGTACTAGGATCAGCAAGACTAGTCGTAAGTAGTGCAATGAGAGGAGATGTTCTCTGAAGATGGAGAGGGAGGTGGGATGCTCCTGCATCTAATGTATAGCTCCTGCATCTAATGTATAGCTGGTGCTCCTGCATCTACGTAATGTATAGCTGGTGCTCCTGCATCTAATGTATAGCTGGTGCTCCTGCATCTACGTAATGTATAGCTGGTGCTCCTGCATCTCATGTAATGTATAGCTGGTGCTCCTGCATCTACGTAATGTATAGCTGGTGCTCCTGCATCTAATGTATAGCTGGTGCTCCTGCATCTACGTAATGTATAGCTGGTGCTCCTGCATCTACGTAATGTATAGCTGGTGCTCCTGCATCTAATGTATAGCTGGTGCTCCTGCATCTACGTAATGTATAGCTGGTGCTCCTGCATCTACGTAATGTATAGCTGGTGCTCCTGCATCTACGTAATGTATAGCTGGTGCTCCTGCATCTAATGTATAGCTGGTGCTCCTGCATCTACGTAATGTATAGCTGGTGCTCCTGCATCTACGTAATGTATAGCTGGTGCTCTGTGGCTAACATGACTGGGAAGCGTGCAGTATGTGCAGCAAGCTCATCATGGCAGGAGGTGCAGTATGTGCAGCAAGCTCATCATGGCAGGAGGTGCAGTATGTGCAGCAAGCTCATCATTGCAGGAGGTGCAGTATGTGCAGCAAGCTCATCATTGCAGGAGGTGCAGTATGTGCAGCAAGCTCATCATGGCAGGTAGAGATTTGAGTTTGTGTTAGCAGAGTATCCACTTTCTGAGGAACATTATGGAAACACTGTGAATTTCTAAGCCTACAGTATATCTAGGGCTAGTGAATATCTCTCCAAAATGCAACCTAGGGTCTTCTTGTGAATGTACCCGAGTCAAACTTCCGTTTAAAATGGAAGTGCTAGGGGCAGTACTATCACGTCTTAGTTATCTGCTGTGTGTGTGTGTGTGTGTGTGTGTGTGTGTGCGCGTGCTAGGGGCACTACTATCACGTCTTAGTGTCACTTTCAATGATAGTGAATGAACTACTCACAGAAATAGATGAAATACGTGATTCATAGCTCAAAACAAAACAGTCATTAAAGCAAAGATTTTTGATTACTACTACTACTGACCAAGATAGAGCAACGTGATTGGTTCGCTCCGCTTCAACACTGTCTCATTATAGGCTACAAAATGATTGGACCTCGGAACATTGGGAAGGACGTGCATTTGAATGGAACATGAGCGCTCCTGTGGAGTTCTAAAACGCTGGATAATAGGGCACTGAAAGGCCATTTTCAAATAGATATGGAAAAAGCATTGTTTAGTTTTGGTTAGTAAAAATATGTGGCTAGTAGGCCAAAAAGTAAATTTTGTGTGTGTGTGTATGTGTATGTATACAGTATATAATCCATGTTCTGTGTGTGTGTGTGATCCATGCTCTGTTCCAGGAACCCTCGGGGGCGGACCGGGGTTAGTGGGAGGGGCCTGCTGGGGAAGTGGGGGCCCAATCACGCGGCAGATCCCATCGTCACCAGGTCTCGCCTTTCTCTCTCTCTCCTTTATCTCTCTCCTTTCTCTCTTCTTTCTCTCTCTCTCTCTCTTTCTCTCCTCTCTTCCCTCCTCTTTCATTCATGCAATGATTCTTACATGTCTTCTTTCATTTAATCTCTTCTGTGTAGATAAATTGTACAGGTAAAGCAAAGTACAGGTACAGTGCAACCGGAAAGTTGTCTGTTTGTCTTTGTGTGTGTGTGTGTGTGTGTGTGTGTGTGTGTGTGTGTGTGTGTGTGTGTGTGTGTGTGTGTGAAAGTTGTCAGGCCCCTTTCAAGTTTTCCACAAACACAGATCTGGGGAAGGATACAAGAAACGTTCTTCTGCATTGAAAGTGCACAAGAGCACGGTAGCCTAGGTAACCGTTCTGCACAAGAGCACGGTAGCCTAGGTAACCGTTCTGCACAAGAGCACGGTAGCCTAGGTAAACGTTCTGCACAAGAGGTAAACGTTCTGCACATGAGCACGGTAGCCTAGGTAACCGTTCTGCACAAGAGGTAAACGTTCTGCACATGAGCACGGTAGCCTAGGGAACCGTTCTGCACAAGAGGTAAACGTTCTGCACAAGAGCACGGTAGCCTAGGTAACCGTTCTGCACAAGAGGTAAACGTTCTGCACAAGAGCACGCTAGCCTAGGTAACTGTTCTGCACAAGAGGTAACCGTTCTGCACAAGAGGTAAACGTTCTGCACATGAGCACGGTAGCCTAGGTAACCGTTCTGCACAAGAGGTAAACGTTCTGCACAAGAGCACGTTAGCCTAGGTAACCGTTCTGCACAAGAGCACCGTAGCCTAGGTAACCGTTCTGCACAAGAGCACGGTAGCCTAGGTAATGGTAGCCTAGGTAACCGTTCTGCACGAGAGCATGGTAGCCTAGGTAAACGTTGGGTAAACGTTCTGCACAAGAGGTAAACGTTCTGCACAAGAGCACGGTAGCCTAGGTAAACGTTCTGCACAAGAGGTAAACGTTCTGCCCAAGAGCACCATAGGCTCCATCATTTCTGATGGTCATTTCTGTAAGGGCTCTCCCATGTCCATAAATTACCTCTGGATGACACTTGGTCCTTGTTTACCTGCCTGACCAAGGCCATCTGTCCTAGGTTATTAAGTTTGGCTGAGCGGCTAGATCTAAGAAGACTGTTGGTTGTTCCAAGCTTTTCCATTTAAGAATGATGGAGGCTACTGTGCTCTTTGCCACTTACAATGCTGCAGACATGTTCTTGTATCCTTCCCCAGATCTGTGTCTTCACACAACCCTGTCTCACAGGTCTACGGTCAATTCTCTCGACCTTGTGGCTTGGTTTTCACTCTGACATACACCATCAATAGACCTTATATAAGGCCTTTTCACACAGAGATTACGCAAAATTTGCGGGAAGAGGAGACGTCTTTTTGCCGCAACGTGTATGTGAAAACGAGGTGAAAATTTGCCGGCCTGCTGATCTGTTCACATGATGCGGCATTTTGAGGAGGCAGGATCAGCTAGCAAATTAAAATGTGACGTGCAACAGGGGGGGGTGTAGAGTGGTAGTCGTAGGCCTTATTATGCGTGGGCCTTCAGATGCAGCAGGTGTGTGATTTCCAAAACCATGGTGGGAGAACCAACTGCACTTTGGTTAGCTTGCATTTGCTTTGCTGTTGCTTAGAATGTTAGATTCTTGCGATAGATGTCTTCAGACAATAAAAAGTAATTTGGAAGAGAAGAGTTGCCCCCTGCGTTGGCCGTGATTCCCCTTTGAAAATCAGAGGTTCACAGGCTACTGTGGCCTTGGTCAGTGGTGCCGCCAGCCGTAATCCTGTACGCACTGTGCGTACAATTTATTCATGAAATCATTCAATATTACAACAATAAAAATAGCTTGTGTAGCCTACTGTCTTAATTGAAACATGCTTCGCGCACAAATGATAGCCTAGGGTAAAGAGAATGGACATCTCAACATAAGGATACATTTGAAGATGATGATGATTGGTGTAAACTTTGTCACACGACGTGATAGTGATAAGCAGTTCTGGCACTTAAAAACGCAACGTTCCATTCAGTCATAAATCATTCAAGCGTAGGCCTAGCGCTCGTCATGAAAAGAAAACAGCAGCTTAATATTTTTCAGGTGTTTAACAGTAGGCCTAGGCGCACTGTTAGCGGTTATGCCGAAGGCAGTGAGATTATTAGGCATTGCATCCTGTCACTCTGTTTGGAACATCGCAGTTCGGGTTGATAAGATTCAATGTGAGTTGGATCGTCTCAAAGTTTGGGACAACCAAACAGCAGTGTAGGCAAAGCAAATCCTAATTGTTAGGTTCCCATAGCTGTCTTTTCTCTAGGCCTGGGCCTGTCGGAAATCGCGACATAAGCACATTGGTTTCTTTTTTCTTTTCTTTCTTGTTCGCGTGTTGGGTAGTGAAGCTATAAAGCATGTAAAGCAGTACATCATGTGAGCCAGAGCCGATATGGCCAGCGCTGCTGCTATTCTGTCCCACCCAAATTTGCTGAACTACTTGCAAAGTAGCCTATTCATCACAGACATCACATGTATCACACGAAAGAGCTTTTTCTCAGCCTTTAAACGATGTTAGTGGTTAGTTGTTGTGGTAAAATCGGTTCATGAAAAGTAACTTTAATTTAACCATATTTTTTTTATGCCCGCCTCCCTACCCATTCATCCTGGTGGAATACTTCGCGAACTTTCCATCAACACATGACAAACCATATATCAGAATAAACAGCAGACCTTACCGAACATAAAGGTGTAAAGCATTCCCCTGCACAGTTAGCCATTCCAGAGTAATCCGGTTTTAAATTTGCAGCAATGTCTTTATGCATGTCTCCAACTTTGCGGTTCCTAATGTGTTTCAATTGTTCAATAAGTCTACATGATTTTATAACAGGCCAAATACAAAATAAATGTTACAAATATCGCCTAGATAAGCATTACAATCAGAGGATATACATATAGGGCAGACAGACGCTCATGAGTTCATGCTTTGTTTTATCGCTGGATTTTAAGCCTATTATGGCAACTGATTGCATTCCAAGCTACAGTCAACTCTAGCAGGCATTGAATGACTGGAGACTTTGTGAATTTAAAGATTGACATAATGTGCTGTCTCTGCGATTGCTGCTTTTGATCAGTTAGATTTATTTGCAATCTCCTGTGGTGGGCTGGACATAGCATTGAAATGTCCGCCCAGATTCCCCTTTCCGCCTTGACCCATTTACACTGGTGGCGGAACGATGTGAAAGGGAGAGTCGTTCCGCGATTCTGGTACATAAAATTGTGGCGATTTTGGGAGTGTGAAAAGGCCTATATAGAGATGTGTGCCTCTCCTAATAATGAATTAATTTAGACACAGGTGGACTCCAATCAAGTTGAACACTAGAAGCATCTCAAGACCATTGATTGAAGTCGGAAGCACCAAGCTCAATTACAAGCCTCAGTCATTGATGAGAATCAAATGAATTGGATCCATTTTAAGATGAGTCTGACACATAATCAAACGAATTGGATCCATTTTAAGATGAGTCTGTGTGTGTGTGAGTCTGACACACAACAACATGTGGAAACTTGAAAGGGTCTGAAAACTTCCCAGTTGCACTGTATGTCAACTCCTAACTTTGCAAGCGTATTGTGTTTGTATGTGTTTGTGTTTGTGTGTGTTTGTGCATGTGCGTGTGTGCGCATGTGCGTGTGTGCGCATGAGCGTGTATGTTTGTGTGTGTGTGCATGCGTCTGGGTGTGCACACATGTGCATGTGTGTCTGTTAATGTGTGTGTGTATGTATGCGTGTGTGTTTTATATATGTGTGTGTGTGTGTGTGTGTCTCTCAGGTGGAAGATGGACGAGGCAGGCCAGCGCTTGTCTAACTCAGCATCCAAACTCCCCATCCTGCAGTTTGTGTCCATCCAGAGAAAAGACTGTGGAGAGTGGGCTATACCCGGGGTCAGTGTGTGTGTGTGTGTGTGTGTCAGTGGGTGAGTGTGTGTGTGTGTGTGTGAGAGAGAGTGGGTCATACCTAGGGACTATAAACCATGATGGCTTATTGGGAGTTCCTGTGTGTATTCGTGTGTTTGTGTATGCATGCATGCATGTGGGTATGTGTGTATCCTTAAGTTGTCCATGTGTGAGTGACATTGAGAGAGTCTCATGTGTGTGTGTGTGTGTGTGTGTGTGTGTGTGTGTGTGAGTGCGTGCGTGCATGCGTGTGTAGGGGATGGTAGATCCTGGGGAGCTTGTGTCTCTGACGTTGCAGAGGGAGTTTTCTGAAGAGGCGCTCTCGTGTGTGTGTGTGTGTGTGTGTGTGTGTGTGTGTGTGTGTGTAGGGGATGGTAGATCCTGGGGAGCTTGTGTCTCTGACATTGCAGAGGGAGTTTTCTGAAGAGGCGCTCAACTCTCTAGAAATGCCCGACAAGGCGGAGCTTCATGAACGCATCACAAAACTCTTCAGCTCACCTGGCCTACAGGTAACACACACACTGCCTGTCTGAGTGTGTCAGTGTGTGTGTGTGTGTGTTCTTCTTTCAGTGAATCAGTGAATGTCTGTGTATACAGAGCACCTTCCTCTGATTGTCTGAACTCACCTGTGTGTGTGTGTGTGTGTGCGCGTGTATGTGTGTGTGTGTGTGTGTATATGTGTGTGCGTGTGGTTGTGTGTGTATGTGTGAGTGTGTTATGTGTGTGTGTGTGTGTGTGTGTGTGTGTCAGGTTTATAAGGGTTATGTCGATGATCCGAGAAACACAGACAACGCATGGATGGAAACAGTTGCTGTGAACTTCCATGATGACTCAGGTGAGTGTTACATACTAGCCGTGTGTGTGTGTGTAAAAACTAGCTGTGTGTGTGTGTTTGAGTGTGTGTGTGTGTGTGTGTGTAAATACTAGCCGTGTGTGTGTGTGTGTGTGTGTTTGAGTGTTTGAGAGTGTGTGTGTGTGTAAATACTAGCCGTGTGTGTGTGTGTGTATGTATGTGTGTGTGTGTGTGTGTTTGTTTGAGAGTGTGTATATGTGTGTGTGTGTGTGTGAATACTAGCTGTGTGTGTGTGTTTGAGTGTGTGTGTGTGTGTGTGTGTGTGTGTGTGAATACTAGCCGTACGTACCTCAACGCCAACGTCCTTGACCCACTGTGTCCCCCAGGGGTCGATCTTGGGGCCACTATTATTCAACCTCTATATTCTCCCACTTGGACAAACCATCAAACACAGTTAGAGTTCCTGCCATAGCCATGCAGATGACCCAACTTTACTAACCTCTGTGGCCTAAAGACTATGGTCCTGTTGAACCTCTTCATAGCCATGCCGATGACACCAACTTTACAGGATGTCAACTGATGTCTAAACATTTCTTTCAGTTGAACAAAGAAAAAACTGAAGTAATTAAAGAGGGAAGACTTAAGCTTGCCACTCTCCTTGATATTAAAGGGCTTAAAGCAAAGGATACTGTTAAAAATCTTGGTGTCATAAATGACAGTGATCTAAATTTAAACAGCCACATAAAAGCTAATAACTTAATCAACTTTTTACCCCCTCAAAAACATTTCGAGGGCTAATGTCAAAACCTGATCTAGAAAAACGTATTCATGCATTCATCTCCAGTAGGGTCAAAGTCAAAGTCAAAGTCAGCTTTATTGTCAATTTCTTCACATGTTCCAGACATACAAAGAGATCGAAATTACGTTTTCACCATCCCACGGTGAAGACAAGACATATTTTACCAATTTAGGTCCACAGACAAACATAACATTCAAGTAAACAAAAAAGTAAGTAAATAAGTAAATAAGAGGGCACATATAATAATGAAAAATAAGAGCAGCAAAATGTGGTTGAAATTGCATAGACAGTCAATAAAAAATACTAGTGCAAATTCAGGCCAATAAAAGGCTTGGGTAGTTCTGTTTGACCTAAGTAAGAAGAAAGTGGCATAGTGGTGCAAGTTATGTAAGAGCAGCAGAAGTGTTGTGTTTCAGGACAACAACACCAGTTGTAAAGTGTACATGTGCAAGTGTGCAAGTGGAGTAGTGCAGGCGGCCATTTTGGGGTCCAATGTCCAGGATGTTATGTAGCTGAGGGTGGAGGGGGAGAGGAGGGAGAGAGTTCAGCATCCCACGGCTTGGTGTGAAGAAGTTGTTGGTGAGTCTGGTAGTGCGGAGCGCAGGCTTCTGTACCTCTTCCCAGAGGGCAGTAGATCAAACAGATTGTGAGCGGGTGACTTGCATCACTCACAATTTTGGTCGCCTCATGGGTGAGGTGGGTGGTGTAAATGTCCTTCAGGGAGGGGAGGAAGCACCAATAATCCTTCCAGCTGTGTTCACTATGCGCTGCAGGGCTTTCCTGTTGTATTCAGTGCAGCTTCCGCCACACAGCGATACAGCTGGAGAGGATGCTCTCAATGGTGCCTCGGTAGAATGTGGTCATGATGGCTGGTGGAGCACTTGCTCGCCTGAGTTTCCGCGAGGAAGTACAGGCGGCGCTGAGCCTCTCTTCCCAGTGATGCAGTGTTGGTGGTCCAGGAGAGGTCTTCACTGATGTGCACCCCAGGAATTTGGTGCTGCTCGCTCTCTCCACCACAGCACCGTCGATGGTCAGTGGCAGGTGTTGGGTGTGACCTCTCCGGAAGTCAACAACAATCTCTTTGGTCTTGCTGACGCTCAGCAGGAGGTTGTTGTCCCTGCACCACGGTCAGATGGTCGACCTCCAACCTGTATTGAGTCTCGTCGCCCTTGGTGATGAGACCCACCAGAGTTGTGTCGCCAGCAAATTTCACTATGTGATTGTTGCTGTAGGTTGCAGTGCAGTCATGCGTCAGCAGGGTGAAGAGCAGCGGACTGAGCACGAGCCTTGGGGGGGCCCCTGTGCTCAGTGTGATGCTGCTTGAGGTATTGTTGCCAACACGCACTACTTGGGGCCTCTGACAGAGGAAGTCCAGTAGCCAGTTGCAGAGGTAGGTACTGAGTCCCAGTTTGTCAAGTTTGCAGATGAGTTGTTGTGGTATTATGGTGTTGAATGCAGAACTGAAGTCTATAAACAGCAATCTCACATATGAGTCTCTTTTTCCAGGTGGGTGAGGGCTGGGTGGAGGGCAGAGCAGATTGCATCCTCTGTAGACCGCTTGGCTCGGTATGCAAACTGGAAGGGGTCCAGGGTGGGGGGAGAATGGCTTTGATATGTGACATGACAAGCCGCTCAAAGCACTTCATGATGATGGGTGTCAGTGCCACAGGGCGGTAGTCATTGAAGCAGGATGGAGCAGTTTTCTTCGCACAGGTATGATGGTGGCAGCTTTGAAACATGATGGGACGATGGCTTGCTTCAGGAAGTGTTAAAGATGTCTGTGAAGACATCCTTAAGCTCCCCCTGCACAGTCCTTCAGCCATCGACCTGGGATGTTGTCTGGACCTGTTGCCTTACGGGTGTTGATGGCAGCAAGTGTCCTCTTCACGCTGTCGGCAGAGAGGCACAGGGGCTGCTCATGTAGAGGGGATGGGTCTTCTGTGGCAGGTGCTGTTTTGTGCTTCAAAGCGAGCAAAGAAGCGGTTCAGGTTGTTGAGCAGAGGGATGTTGCTCTCACAGCTCTGTGGCGCGGGCTTGTAGTCCGTGAGGGCCTGAATGCCTTAGGAAGGTGTGGGTCACACACCTTCCTAAAAAGACTATCAAACCGCTTCATGACAAAATGCAGTGGCCAGGGTTCTCATGAAAACTAAAATAATTGACCACATTACTCCAATACTTAAGTCCCTGCATTGGCTTCCAGTAAGTCACAGAATTGACTTTAAAGCGCTTCTGCTTATTTAGAAATCACTAAATGGAACAGGACCAAATTACCTAACAGACATGCTTCAGCAGTACACACCTTCCAGACCTCTCATGTCTCAGGAGAAATACTTGTTAGTAAAAACTTTTTAAACACTATTGCCCTTTTATGCTTTTATGTATTACCTTGTGTGTTTATTCTTTACTTTTTAAACTATTCTTTGACTATAGCCCTACAAGCCCTACAATGCTTTTATTAGATAGTACTGTTTGCTTTTGCAAAGCAAGGACCTCTGTGTATGAAATGCCCGGTAACACTTTACTTGACAGTATCGACATAATAGTGACATGACACTTTCATGAACACATGAACCCTAACCCTAATCGTAACCTCTAACCCTTATTGTAACCCTAAACCTAACCCTAATCCTAACTTGTTATGACAAAAACCGAATGACACAGAATGACTTATGACAGAAGCGTTATGTCATAAACGTTTATGACTTGTTTATGACACGTTCATGACAGTGTCATGTCACTCTTATGTCGATACTGTCAAGTAAAGTGTAACCAAATGCGCTTTATAAATAAACTTGACTAGTCTACAAATGACGAGCGAATTTCACAGGCTGCTGCCAATCAGATTGTTTGAAGTCACCGTTAACCGCTTTAACATTGCAGACTGTGGTGTAGGTTGATCAGTTAATTTGGAAGGGCTTTAATTTGTAAAGGGCTGCTGCTACTGCTGGTACAGTAGACATGTAGTCAGTGTGTTCTTTTCCTGATCATGTAGTCAGTATATTCTGATCATTACACATGTAGTCAGTGTGTTCTGATCATAACACATGTAGTCAGTGTGTTCTTTCCCTGATCATGTAGTCAGTGTGTTCTGATCATAACACATGTTGTCAGTGTGTTCTTTCCCTGATCACATGACAGGGCTGATGTACAGACTGGAAAGTGACTTATGTGAGTTATGTCTGCTGGATAGCTGGCTAGTTAGCTAACTAGCATGCAAGTTATGTCTGTAAAATCACCACACAGAGTTAATGAAGAAAGCTTTCTGCTTCACTTGCATGTGCCTGCACTGAGGTGTGTGTGTGTGTGTGTATGTGTGTGTGCGTGCGTGTTGGTTGCCAGGAGACAGTGTGAGCGCCCTTCCTCTGGAGGCAGGAGACGACGCGGGCCATGTCAGCTGGATTGACGTCGACTCAGCCCAGCCTCTCTACGCGAGCCACTCCCACTTCCTGGAAACGGTTGCTAAGGAACGCCACGCCCACTGGTGATCAGGGCAGTAGGACGTGTCGTCACGGGGACAACAGAAACAACATCTTCGTCATCGCCATCCTCATCGTCGCTGTGACTGGCCAGTGTTCTACCTGCTCCGAGTTCCACCTGACCTGCACTGACCACCGCTGGCACATCACTGCCTACTCCTACCCACAATGCACCTGTGTCAGAGGGGCGTTTCGTCCGCATTTCCCGGACATCCACGACACACGTTTCCCATGACTGACGGGTTGGGTGTGACGGTTAGATTGTGACAGATTTAACCTCTGACCCAAACTGGTGTCATTACCGTTATAGTTTAATATTTAGTGTTGAGGTGTAAGATGAAATTACTGATGTGTTAATAAAAGGCAGAGGGCCGTGTGTGGTATGTGTGTGTGTGTGTGTTTGTGTGTGTGTGCGTGTGTGTAAATGTGTGCGTGTGTTGGGCATGTGTGGGTGGCGTTTGTGTGCGTGTGCACGTGTGTGTGTGGGTGGCGTTTGTGTGTGTGTGTGTATGTACCGAGTCACTCTCATCAGTGATTGGGGAAGACCACCTTCATTAGTAGGCTTCTGGAAGTGCGCTTCAGGGCCAAATTTCTGAACTGATCAATGAAAGTTTTGTCCCAATTTATAGTAAATCCAGAGAATTGATCACATTTTCTCATCAAATCAAGTAGGAGACACAGGGACGTCCTAACACAGTGGCCACCTCATTTTAGGTGGCCCCCCAAAACATGTCCGTGGTATATAGGATCCGGCCCGCACCAGAGTACGACATCGTCAAACTATAACCTCCGTCATTTCCCCCATTCATTCTCTATGGCGGATCTTAACAGTACACGTGTAATACTCTTTGTCCACTGGTGGTTGTTTTGGCGCTGTTTCGCGTTTGCCATCGAAAACGAAATGAAATGTATAGTAGGCCTACTGTACCTGCAAACAATGTAAGAGGCCTCTGCTGACTGCATCAGTGCTCAAAGTATTCTAAAAGTTTATCAATTAATTGTTAATAACTAACTTCTATTCAAGTCATAATTCTGGAACTTTCTGATATAATTATTTATATTTTTTATTCACTCGTTCAAATGTTCATACAGAGTTCACAAAGTTCTCATCAGATGAGTGAAAGTTAGAATGGTGGTCATTTCAGATGTTTCTGCCACCACTTCATAAAACTCATAGTTTGAGAACTTTAAATTATTTGTTGATATTGCTTGTTCACAACTTGAGCTGTGTAGCCTATGCAAAAGTTCAGAGTTCAAAATATACTTTTGGGACTCCCCTGCTTATAGTTTTGAGAATGCTATTATTATTTCATTTGAGATACATTTTACACTGATATGGCATGATGGCAATATAAAACACAGATAACAATGGTATTAAATTGCAATAGCCTATACATTAAATGTAATGGAATATTCAACTAAGGTAGACTGCCTTTGTTCACAGTGCTAAGCTATTTATGGTTACTGATATACTCGAAGTCTCTGGCCCTCTCTTAGAGCCAGGCATAGTGAGCTGGCCCCTCGAAGAAAAAGTTTGGGGACCACTGTCCTAACATCTCAAATCAAGTAGGAGACACAGGACGCCCTAACATCTCAAATGAAGTAGGAGACACAGGGACGTCCTAACACAGTGGCCACCTCATTTTAGGTGGCCCCCAAAACATGTCCGTGGTATATAGGATCCGGCCCGCACCAGAGTACGACATCGTCAAACTATAACCTCCGTCATTTCCCCATTCATTCTCTATGGCGGATCTTAACAGTACACGTGTAATACTCTTTGTCCACTGGTGGTTGTTTTGGCGCTGTTTCGCGTTTGCCATCGAAAACGAAATGAAATGTATAGTAGGCCTACTGTACCTGCAAACAATGTAAGAGGCCTCTGCTGACTGCATCAGTGCTCAAAGTATTCTAAAAGTTTATCAATTAATTGTTAATAACTAACTTCTATTCAAGTCATAATTCTGGAACTTTCTGATATAATTATTTATATTTTTTATTCACTCGTTCAAATGTTCATACAGAGTTCACAAAGTTCTCATCAGATGAGTGAAAGTTAGAATGGTGGTCATTTCAGATGTTTCTGCCACCACTTCATAAAACTCATAGTTTGAGAACTTTAAATTATTTGTTGGATATTGCTTGTTCACAACTTGAGCTGTGTAGCCTATGCAAAGTTCAGAGTTCAAAATATACTTTTGGGACTCCCTGCTTATAGTTTTGAGAATGCTATTATTATTTCATTTGAGATACATTTTACACTGATATGGCATGATGGCAATATAAAACACAGATAACAATGGTATTAAATTGCAATAGCCTATACATTAAATGTAATGGAATATTCAACTAAGGTAGACTGCCTTTGTTCACAGTGCTAAGCTATTTATGGTTACTGATATACTCCGAGTCTCTGGCCCTCTCTTAGAGCCAGGCATAGTGAGCTGGCCCTCGGAAGAAAAAGTTTGGGGACCACTGTCCTAACATCTCAAATCAAGTAGGAGACACAGGGACGTCCTAACATCTCAAATGAAGTAGGAGACACAGGGACGTCTAACATCTAACAGGGTCAGGATCACAGGGATGTCCTATCTGCATATGGGCCTATAGCACACTCCGATGTTAGGATGACATCATCTGCATATGGGCTGTTACACCCCACCTTTATGTGGCCCTTTAGGGGTGAACAAAGACCCACCACTGACCCCAAATCCTACTAAATAACAGGAACACCTTTTAAAATGTACCCAACCAGTGGGATTTATTACATGAAAATAAACCATAACAGAACACTACATAGACATGACAAAATCCCAGGCTGAGAGGCAGCAAGCCAGCCAGCAGTCCCCACACCAAAAGCCTCCCCTCAGGAACTGGATCCTGGAGCCTTTAACTCCTGATCATTCAGGGCCAGGTGCTCCCAATCAGGGCAGTTATCTGCAGCACACCTGAGCAGAGGTAGAGAGGGGAGAGAACAAGGACAAACAGCATGGGGAACACATGCAGCCGTAACACCCCCACCCTTAAAACAATGAATAAATAGTTTTACACAATTACAAACATTCATCTAATAGCTATTCAGATTAATACAAAAATCACTGACAAATGTACAATCTTAATATTTATTCATTGTAACACATTTTCTTCCACAATTTCAATTGCAAAATGGGTACTATTAAGGCTGTATGTTAACACATACTGTAGGTGAATCAACAGATTGGTCAATTAACAGAGCATGGCAGTTATGACAGATCAGAAAAACAAAGGACTCACGCTTCCTTACTCAGGTTTAGCACAGCTTCCCTGACTCCCGAGTAAAGAAAAAGTAGTGAGTCTTCCGGACCACTTCTTAAACCTGCACTAACTAAGCCTGAGCTACAAAAGTGCAGAAAACACACCACCACCACCAGTATGAAAGACAGACAAACATACATTAGTCTCACCTTGGAACTTCACAAATTGCAAAAACAAATGTAAAAGGCTATATGCTTTACATACAAATGTTCAATGCACAGACCAAAACTCCGTCCACCAAACAAAGCGCACCACACAACTTGTAGTGGACTTATGCTGATTAAACACTTGTCTGGCATTCAGCATTACTAAGGCATACTGTCACATGAATGAGACAAGCCTCCAGTAAACTTTTTGCAATAAAACTTATACAATCTGGGACTGCTGCTGACAAAAAAGGTGTTTCAAACAAGATCTTACAAAAAATGGGCCAATTAAGGTGCTGCCACTTGATTTAAATTGAGCAGCCAAACAAGTAGCCATACAAGTGGTTGCCACTCCCACTAGACAAAATGGCTACCTACCATGAGGTGAACAGGACAAAATCAAACGAAACAAACATTACTGCATTCCTGTAACACCTACAGCAACAAAGGTGACCAACACAAAAGTGGAGTGCAACAGTCACAGCCAAAAGGGTCAACACAAGTAGACCAACTACAATTGCTGCCACAGCAACACACAAAGACCCAACCAAAGTGATCTGCCACTACCACAACAAAATGGACACCATGTGGCCTTCAACCACATCTACAAGTTACTATGATGCACGTAGGGAACCAGTAACAAAGTGACTGGACAAAATTGGGAAGCCACACCCACTAAACAAAGATCCACTGATCTGTGGAGTGACTATATCCCACACAAAGGTCACAAAACCATTAATTAGCTGTGACTAGACAAACAAAAACACACAAGTGACCTAACCAAAAGTGGACTGCACAACCACGACACAAAATGGGCCACAGTGTAGTCAACCCCTACACACAAAATGTTGCCAACTTACACCTAAGCTGCAACCAACTAGTGACCCAACAAATGTGGAGTTCAGTTACCACAAGGTCCCACAAGTTACTGCACACTACAGTCCATCACAGCTGCACAAACAAAGATATTACCTCACCTCACGGATGGTTCATCCTGGACGAGCCCCCATTTGTTACACCCCACCTTTACGTGGTCCTTTAGGGGTGAACAAAGACCCAGCACTGACCCAGCACTGACCCCAAATAACCCAAATAACCCGTTTGTTACGTCCCCCCAGCTCTGGTGTTTGCTCCTACATGTGTTTGGCGCCCCCTGTTGGGTGCAGTGTCTTCTCCTTTACTTAATTGCAGGTGAGCCACACCTGAGCGAGGCCTACTTGCGCTATAAAAGGACTCTGGGACCGCTCCTGAAGGGGCGCACACAGAGAATGACATCCGAGTTACAGCCGTGCCTGCCGTCTCATTGATTTCCGTCTAGCCGTCCACCCGGCAGTAGAAAGCGTTCCGCTATCGTGGTTGCTAGTTATTGTTAACCTACTTATTATTTTGATACCCATTCTGTTAAATAAACATACCCCTATTTTTGATACGAGCTGATCTGTGTGCGTCTCCCCTTAATGTTAAGGGTGGTGTCCGACTGCCCGTAACATCTAGCGATCTGGGAACAGGCTACTGAAGGCAGGGGCGAGCTACTGCACCTCGCTGGCGTGTTTCATTGGGTTCCTTGGTTGAAATACAATGTAGCGTTTGCTGCGTTTTATTGCACAAAATGGCGTCTGCGTCTGAACGGCAGCTGTTCCTTAAGTGCACTTGAGTGGTTTTTTAATTAGCCGACTTTTTTGCGGCGGCACTTATATTCTGTGAGTGTCGCTGCACCGCTGCTGAATACATAGTACAGGGGAAACACTGTGTGTGTGTGTGTGTGTGTGTGTGTGCAGACTTTGGTAAAAAAGAGCAGAGGGCTGATTTGAGTTATTTAATTTATTTCACTCTTTGATTTCCAAAACATTGAATGTTCAACATTTCAAAGTTTAAAGTCAGTTCCCATAATGTGTACCATAGGAGGTGGTGTGTGTGTGTGTGAGTAGGAGGTGGTGTGTGTATGTATGTGTAGGAGGTGGTGTGTGTGTGTGTGTGTGTAGGAGGTGGTGTGTGTGTGTGTGTGTAGGAGGTGGTGTGTGTGTGTGTGTGTAGGAGGTGGTGTGTGTGTGTGTGTGTGTGTGTAGGAGGTGGTGTGTGTGTGTGTGTGTGTGTGTGATGCTCATGATAGATGAAAAGGCACTCAGGTTAGAAACACACTGGGGCATTAATGCACATAATTAGGCTTCATGCTATACACACACACACACACAGAGAGAAGCACATAAAGCACCTAAAAGCAGCAGGTCTCTCTCTCCCTCTCTCTCACACACCACACACACACTCTCTCACACAGGCACACTTTCTCTCTCTCTCTCTCTCTCACACACCACACACACACACACACACACACACACACACACACACACTCTCACACACGCTCTCACACTCACACACACACACACACACACACAGTCAGTCAGTAAGTAAGGTAACGATCATAAAAGGTGTAGGATCCCGACATGCTCTCGGCTCTGGGTCAGTTTGGTACAAATACAAACACAAATACACAACAGAAGAGTAAACACCAATAAAAACAAACCCTCTGCAGCCAACACTGGGAGGGACATGAAGGCTAGTCACTTAGCAGCCAACAACCCCCACATGACCTTTGTGTGTGTGAGTGGGAGTGTGTGTGTGTTAAGAGAGAGCGGTAGTGGTGTAGGGGCATAGCTGTGTGTGTGTGTGTGTGTTAGAGAGAGCAGTAGTGGTGTAGGGGCATAGCTGTGTGTGTGTGTGTGTGTGTGTGTTAGAGAGCAGAAGTAGTGGTGTAGGGGCATAGCTGTGTGTGTGTGTGTGTGTGTGTGTGTGTGTGTGTGTGTGTGTGTGTGTGTGTGTTAGAGAGAGCAGTAGTAGTGGTGTAGGGGCATAGCTGTGTGTGTGTGTGTGTGTTAGAGAGAGCAGAAGTGGTGGTGTAGGGGCATAGCTGTAGCTCCAGAGAGGGCGATGCCCAGACTGTCCCCAACGCTGGCAGCAGCCATGGAGAACTCACGCTCACGATCACCCGTCTGGACACACACACACACACACAGAGAGAGAGAGAGAGAGAGAGAGAGACAGATCAGAACACACACATAAACACAATATTATATTACATTGTTTTATCAGAACTAGGGATCGACTGATATATTGGCCGGCCGATATTTGCATTTTTTACGTGTATCGGCATCGGCCGATAAGCGGCTGCGTTCGCCGATAGTTTCCCCCCGCATTATTTACATACAGGCATCCACAGGCAGCTCTGTGTTGCTGGAGACGCTGCAATTCATGTGCAGACTGCCCCTCCCCCACGAGCAGAGAGCTAAAAGCCTGCTCTTCAAGACAACAGTAAACTTTAAACTTTCAAAGCATCTTTTAACTGTTTGACTTAGCTGAAATATTGCCATACACTTTGAAGGTGGAAGCAAGTTTGTGGGTCCAAATGGAAAACACGAATGATAGATAGGTAGGCTACTTTTTTTAATGCTTAATGATCGTTTATAAAACTGCTTGCCATTGTATTTAGGGAGCTGCAAATAGCTAAGTTGTAGGCTATCCATATTCATGCGGTAGCTGTTACAAACACTGGTCATTTGAAAGTAGCCTAATGCCAATGTTGTCCCTCCCCATCTCCCTTCGAGCGGGCGGAGTTGCCATCGCAGTGATCAGAGCTTTAATAATGAGAGACGTGTAGTTGAATATTAATTCGTGTTAATGTTTATCATGTACCAGACATACCGTGTATGCCTTACTTGTTTAGAGCCGTTTGCTAACGTTATCATCATCAATCCAGTTCAATGGTGGTTCGTCAGCTACCAAACAGAAGTTTGTGTGTGCGTCTGGTCTGTCTCACTCAGTGGGACACACACATCACAGCGATATGAGAGTGCTGCGCTACCTGAAGGAGAGATTTTAAAACTTTGAGAGATACGTTTTTATACCTTTTGACGTTGATGCTGTTTAGAACAGAAACATCTGACACCACATTATTTTCCTCTGCTGATTTATGTTCTGTGGTTGACAAATCTGGCAGCTTTTTTTAGAAAAATATAGACATAGAAAAATTGAAACCATGCAGTCTAAAATGACAAATCAAGCACTTTATTTCAATAGCTACTTTTCAGGCTTATTGTTTTCTTAAATTATTTAAATGTGTTGACAAAGGACATTTTGTGATGACTTGAATTATGTCTTATAATATGTCAGCAAGCAATACATCATCAAGGCTGTGTTGTAAGATGTTGATGAAAGCATTTTGCACAGTTAACCATATCCAGTGCACCCATCTACAAGTTCAATAAATGTTCCTTTTTTAAATTGAGACTTATAACATTTGTTATCATCATTTGTGTAATTATGTGTCATTTGTATGATGCAAATTGAGGGAGCAAAATAAAAGCAGTATCGGCTCCAAATATCGGCTCAAGAAAATCAACAGCCTGTATCGGTCATCGGCTAAGGCTGATGGAAAAAAAATCGATATCGGTACTAAAAAATCCATATCGGTCGATCCCTAATCAGAACTACAGTACACACACACACACACAGACACACACACACACACACCTCTTTGCTGATGTAGTAGAAGGTGTTGACTACAGTACACACACACACACACACACACACAGACACACACAGCTCTTTGCTGATGTAGTAGAAGGTGTTGACTACAGTACACACACACACACACAGACACACACACACCTCTTTGCTGATGTAGTAGAAGGTGTTGACGTAGGCCGCTCCCCCTAGCAGTCCTTCATAGAGGACGATGATGAAGACCATCCACACACTCGGCAGGAACTGGTAATACACCGCCAACGTCAGCAGCACTGCGTTCACACACTACACACACACACACACAGATAAGCTAACTACAGCCCCTTTGCCCACAGAAAAACATCTTTGTGTCCGGACTAGGAGTGCCCAGGTGGATCATGGCGAGAGAGGACCTAGGAGAGGACCCATGCGGATCATGGCAGGAGAGGACCTAGGAGAGGACCCCAGGCAGATCATGGCGAGAGAGGACCTAGGAGAGGACTGAGGGGAGACCCTCTCGCTTCAATGGAAGTTTTTAAAATAAGTTAAAGTATATTAGAGACATGAGGTGGTATATGCTACCTTTCAACCGTTACCCTAGACTATCTCCTCTCTCAGCACCACTAGACTATCTCCTCTCTCAGCACCATTGCCAGTAGTACTTCTCCTTGTCGCACTGTTCCCTGTTTTGTAAGTCGCCTTGGATACAGGCTACACAGACAGACAGACAGGCAGACAGACAGGCAGACAGGCAAACAGACAGACAGGCAGACAGACAGACAGGCAGACAGACAGACAATAGTGTCACCTGCAGTGCAGAGAGGACCCCGATGCATCGGATCTTCAGGCAGCAGAGAGAGGAGCGGGAGACGAACACACCAGCCTGGTACAGAGTCTGATACCTACACACACACACACACACACACACGCATGCACGCACGCACACGCGCGCGCACACACACACACACACACACACACACATGCGCGCACACACACACACGCAGTATTTGCGATGCTCTGTGTGTTATCAGGTGTTACTATGAGGAGCCATGAAAGTGTGAGACAGCGGAGACAGATGAGATCACGGAGAGATCTCAGAGTCTGGAGACAGATGAGATCACACCAATTACATCAGTGTATCTGATATAGGCGGGCCAGAGGCGAGCTAAACAGATGACGACAACACTGCGATGTCGAATCGGAAGTCGGAATCAGTCAGTAAACATTGGTCTTAGTGTTATCCAATTGCATGCAATGTTATTTTCCTCCAGTTGGGCCATTTTCGTAATGCCAGACCCTAAATCGGTTATTTTACTCCACCTGCCACAAGCGAAAACTTCCAGAACAATCTGCTCAGCAAGTGGCAGTGGAATATAATAGAACCAAACACGTCTAGAGCACTTCTTACCATGGCCGGCTCTAGAATAGGGCTGGGAGGGGCAATGCCCCCCCAAATATTTCTTCTGCCCCACCTAATTGGTCAATTTTAATTGACAGCTATTGAATCTGCCAATCGCACTTTTCTAATTCGTCCTGTCTGAATTTCGAGGGTGCTGATTTGCTGGTTGGATAGTATAAATACCGGAGCAGCAGCGTTCCCCTACCATTCCACTCTGTGTGCATCACTTGCTGTTTCATACTTCAGTAGAGAGGGCTTAGCTATATTTCCATAAAGGTTATAGGCTACTAGATGTAAAATAGATTCTTGTTGCTGGTTTAAATAAAGACCTTTAACTGTAGTGTTAGTGTTTGTATTATTCTCGTTTTGAATAAGGTTTGTTTTTTAGCTAATGTGCATGTTAGCTTTCTAAGGTGATCTAGCCAGTTAGTTTGTTAACGTTGGTCATTCCTTAACTGTGTTATAAGCAGGGTGGGAATTTTACGGCGGCCACGTGTTTTTCTAAGCTTTTAAACAATGTTAGCCGCAAGTTGTTGTGGTAAACGGTTCAGGAGAAAAGTAACTTTAATTTATTCATGTTACATTCTGCGTCCATCTCCCTACCCATTCATCTCGGTGGAATAATTCACAAATTTTTCCTGAACACATGACAAACCATATATCAGAAGAAACAGCAGACCTTACCGAATACAAAGGTGTAAAGCATTCCCCTGTGCAGTTAGCCATTCCAGAGTAATCCCGTTTTACATTTGCAGCAATGTCTAAATGCATGTCTCCAACTTTGGGCTTCAGGTTTCACAGTGTGTTTAAATAGTTCAATACATGATTTCATAACAGGCCAAATACAAAATAAATGTTACAAATATCGCCTAGATATCTGTAAATATTATTAACATCAGCTGACTAAGAGTTTGTCAAAGTAGCCTTAATGATCACAAAATGCTAAGCATGCATGTAGACTATTTGAGTTTCTTAAAGCTGTGCTTAAATTGTATTCATTGTGCCCACCCCAAATTTCTATTTGCCCCCCCAATCTGAGCAGCCTAGATCCGGGCCTGCTTCTTACGTGGCAGTGGAATATAATATAATAGAACCACACACACACACACACACACACAGATAAAAGTCCTACCATCGATACTGTTCAGCATGGGAGAGGAAGATGTCTGGGAAGAACAACAGCTCCAACTGCAAAGGAAATGAATGCAAAACACACACACACACACAGAGTTATACATCAGTCTAGCAATGACAATAACACACACAGTTATACCTCAGTCCAACACACACACAGAGTTATATCATAACCCAGCAATGACAATCACACACACACAGAGTTATATCATAACCCAGCAATGACAATAGCACACACACACAGAGTTATACATCAGTCTAGCAATGACAATAACACACACAGTTATACCTCAGTCCAACACACACACACACACACACACCCCACACTAAACTGAGCGCTAAAGCCCAGGGTGTCACAGCACTGTTTATCCAGCAGCGGGAGCTAGAGGCCACTCACCAGCCCCTGGTTGATGAAGTACTCAGCAAAGTAGACCACTGCTAGAGGCACTATGAACCACAGCAGACCCTGAGGAAACACACACACACACACACACGATTACACACACACACACACAATTACACACACGATTACACACACACACACACACACGATTACACACACACACCACCGCTAGAGGCACTATGAACCACAGCAGACCCTGAGGAAACACACACACACACACACACACACGCGATTACACACACACACACAGACACACACACACAGACACACACACACACCTTGAGGATGATGAGTTTCTCGGTGAAGCTGAGGGCTCCTGTTTTCTCCGACTCTGTTCAAAGTAGAAAGGCATGGTTAGACAAACACACACACACACACATCTGTTTTCTCTCCCTTCCTCTGTCTCTCTCTCCCTCCCACACACACACACACACACACACACACAAACACATCAATGCACATTGTCAGGTGGTGCCACCAGGTAAAATACTAATTTAAACCAAGACATAGTAGATTAAAAGGAACCAATGGTTGAAAAATATGTTGTACCTAATTATTCTATTAAACAAAATACTTTTTTAATTCGTAAAGTATTTATTCACATTTTAAATGTAAAGATGGATGTTGGAAAACCAAAATACCCCCTCCCCATAAAACTCTAAAGTATTCATAACCCGCCGCCTATAATACTATAAAGTATTCACAAGCTGCTTTTAATACCAAGTAGCCTGGACGCCAGCCGAACCTAGCCCCGCCCACAAGATTTGAGGTCGGGAAGTTCGGTCTGGACTTCGTTCTGAACGGTCTGTTCCGTTGTGGAACAACTATGCCTGTACCAGAGGTACACACACACACACACACACAGAAACCAGAGGTGGTCGGAGTCACAGTTTGGACCAGAACTCCTGAACAGTTTTGCTCAGAGCTGACAATGCAACTGTGTTTGACAGGACAGGTTGCTATTGACGATGTCTTTGTGACATTTAATTAAAAGTGCTTCATTCTTCCCGGTTCTTCCTCACGAAAACGCTGCTGCTAAAATGTAGACATTTAGATTCTCACAAGTCTGATGAAGAGCCGAAGGGCTCGAAACGTCATGTGTGTGGGGATTAAAGTCAAATAAAACAAAATAAACGGAGAGCAAGTGTGCGGACTTTTTTTCTTACTAGACTTTTAGATTCTGCCATCACATGTTTCTGATGAATTAGGAAAAGTTGTGCATAACCAGAGCCATCATGAACATGAGGAGTTGTGCATAACCAGAGAGCTATCATGTGCATGAGGAGTTGTGCATAACCAGAGAGCTATCATGAACATGAGGAGTTGTGCATGAGGAGTTGTGCATAACCAGAGCCATCATGAACATGAGACACAGTTGTGCCCTCCTTCATATGGAAATCTTGAACTTAGAAATAGCCACTAAAACATGGGCGAATTAGAACAAAGTCTACATTTGATGTCAACTATCACAAAGCAATTAGAGTTCAATTGTGGTTGCCAAAGAGGGCGCCATTTAGTTAAAAGGACCATTTCAATACCCAGATCTGCAAATTGGGCTTGTAAAATTGCAATTAAGTTTATTTTTGATAAATCAAAAAGTTGAATATATTATTTTAACATCAGAGAACACAGTTCAATACTTAATTGATCTATTCTGTGTCCCCTTTAAGGCATTTGTGGAGAAAAAGAATCCCTGTGTAGGTTGAAACACCATAATCACATCCCAATGGAGCAGCATCAGACTCATATTCTGACTAGAATTTAATATGGCTACGTCAAGTATGGCTACGTCAGGCTACATACCAAGGTCAAAGGTCAAAATAATAATGTGTTAAGCACTGTAGACAATCTCAGGTATACTTCCAAAAAACACTTAGCACTTTTTTAATAAAAATAACACTTAGATAGAAGTGTGAGCTTTTTATTTTTGGTTGTGCCACCTGACATTTTTTGGGTGACACACACACACACACACGTACACACACACAGACACACACACATTTGGGTGGTTAAATTGCAAATACAGTATGCAAATCTATTAACACCGGTAAATGTTGCGCAGCCATTAAGACATGAATGTGCACAGTCTTCCAACTTCCAACAATTCATTTTTAAAGATTATTTTAAAAGCACAAGCCTTATTTGTCAATGAGCCACACACACACACATAGGCGCTCCCTGCTCTCTCTATCTCTCTCGCTCTCTCTCACGCATGCACGCACGCACGCATACACACACACACACACGCGCGCGCACGGCCGCACGCACCTGTGGTTTCGCTCGTCTCCTGGTCCTCCT
>NC_063210.1:28063140-28085640 GCF_017589495.1 Alosa alosa | reverse complement strand
TGCGTGCGTGCGTGTACAGTATGCGCGCGTGTGTGTTACCGCGGTGGATGTGGGGTTGCAGTCGTAGTGGCCGCTGCTGTTACTGCTGTTGTGATGAGACTGGAAAAGATGGATGGCTGTGGGAGGAGAGAGGAGAGGTGAGAGAGAGATACTCCACCATCTAGCTATGAAAAGCCAAGAACAAAACATGACTTGTCCACCATCCCACGTCACTGAGACAATGTTGCAGTAGACAAATTAGACTAAATTACAAACACTGAAAAGGAAAATTACATCAGCTATTGGAAAGAAGTCACCTAAATACAATCTAAATTACAATGTTATTTGGCCCTAAAACATGAATGCAAATGTAAATGTAAATCAGGTTTCTCGGCCAAGTTTTCTTGCGTATACAAGGATTTTGGTCTCTGCATTTATCCCATCTGTGAATTAGTGAACACACAGTGAGGTGAAGCACACACTAACCCGGAACAGTGAGCTGCCTGCTACAGCGGCGCTCGGGGAGCAGTGAGGGGTTAGGTGCCTTGCTCAAGGGCACTTCAGCCGTGGATGTGGGCATGGGAGAGCAGTGCTCAACCACTTCCCCTGACCACATTTTTTTTTATGTACAGACTCAGTGAGCACAGTCTCTCCATTGAAAAAGGCAGACACAGGCAGACCTGGCTGCCCAGAGAGGAGAGGCTATGCTCACACTGCAGCTTGGGGGCTGTGGAGACAGAGCTCCACTTCTTAACAGAATGCCCAAAATATGAGGAAATACAGACATTATTATTCAATAAATTAAATTCAACCCCTCCCTGAATTCCAAACCTGGACAAATGAGGCTAAATTGCTTTACACCATGACTTACATGGTGAGTGAGAGAGAGGGAGGGAGAGAGACAGAGAGAGAGTGAGAGAGAGAGGGAGGGAGGGAGAGAGAGAGAGAGAGACCTTAATCCTACCTCTTCCTTTTTCCGTATGTCTCAGTAGGCTGTGTTGACTGTTATTAAATAATGTAAATTGTCAAAAAAAAATGATGTGCAATAGGACAGAACAATTACTTGTGACTGGATATGACAGTACTACAATAAAGTGATTTTAAAAAGTTAAATGTTCATTGTGATCATGTGACTGTCACCTTATACCAGACCTCTCAAGTCTCACGCATTGAGTGTGAGACACACGCATTTCAATGACTTCACACGCCACACACGGCATTTCTCACTCCGAGAAATTATTAACTTGCCCGCACAGAAATTTCTAAGGGCTATATTTTACAAACGTGTCACACAACGTTGCTGTCTGTGCGCTCATTCAGCTCAGAGAGCTGCTGTTAAGTTACTAACCTATCGGCCAATCAGAAAATAGGATTTCTCAACCAATCAGGAAATAGTTTTGTTTTGATGTGGGTCCGCAACGTGGAGACTGCTGGTCCGCGGAGTCGTGGAGTGAAATTAGGCCCGGTGCTTCGTCTGATAATTTGCTGCGCAGTTGATCAAGATACCGCGGACCGACAAAAAAAGAAAACAAACGTTTCTGCTATCGATGTCATTAAACATGGAGCCATACAATTAAGTGGTGGTATGAGCGTTCATTCAATGCAGGCGTCTGCGCGAGAGACTGAAACTAATCGATAACGTTGGTATCAAAGCTCCGCTTCAACCTGTTGAATGCTATTTAATTGTTTAACGACACTTAATAGACCAACGTTGATTTGTGGAACTTCCATAGAAACAGAGCAGAGACTGTATAATACACTGTATAGCACTGAGTATTGTATAGTCAAATTTGAATATAACGTGGCCAAAAGTTATTGTAGCCTTCTTTCTATCTGTTAAAGATCAACAGATCAGTGATTTACGCCTATCTGCTCACCAAAAAAGCTGGTATTGGGTTTCCTGAATCCTTACATTCAGGCATTCAAATTAAACTTCATTAAAAAACATGTTTTTTTTTCTCCATTTCCTACCAATGTATGATGCTTGCATGAGGGAAACATCCCAAAACAATAGCACCCATATAATTGTTGCTGTTTTGAGAAGTATTTCTGTTCTTATGCAAGCATCATGCAACCATGCAAAAGCAATGAAACTAATTATATCTTACATTAGTAAAGCAGCCCTCTTATGTGCATGTCAAAACATTTAAGTGAAAGTGCATGTATAACAATATAGGCATAATGATTGTGATAATGATAATGACAATTTGATTTGGAGGGAGTGGGGTTGGGTACGTGTAGATGAGCCCTATGACCCAAAAGTCTGCCATGACTGGGCCTCAGGTCAAAGAAGTTTGAGAAAGGCTGGTCTACATAACCTGCATCAGATTGAGGTTTGCAGTGATGCATTATTATTATTTATTATTATTTACTATAGGGTTCTAGAATAAATAAAACAGTGTGTTTGAAATAATGGAATTTGTGCATCTCTCATGAAGCTGGGTTGATGGGACATGGGTGGGTCTGTTGATCGGGGGGAGGGGGTAGTAGACTACTCTGCTTACTACTTCGATCAGGGGGAAGTAGTAAGCCCCCCCTGCCTTATACAATACAAGACCTGGCTGTAAAGCTGTCTGGTAAATGCAAGACCTGGCTGTAAAGATTGATCGCTATATCGCCAGCCATCATGTGACGCCTGTCAAGAAAACACAAGACATCAGCAAAGCCGCACTCTCACCGGAAGCGTGTTGTTGGTTTCTTGCTGCTTCAGAATGTCGTGCGCTGCGCTCAACATCACGACGTAGGCGAAGTTGTTACACAAGCCGAGGCACCTGTGAGTCGACCCGGAGGTGGGACACAGATTTATTCTGAGATAACTACGAGCTTCGATGCAAAAGAAAGCACGCTAGAACACACTGGCTACTTACCAGAAACCACAGACATTTCTCCAGTAGCTGACACGGCCTAGACAGTTAAAAAAAGGCAGTTCAGACTTTCACACCATGTCAACTCAAATAATCAAACAGAAACACAAGCGAACTCTAGACGCTGAACGCTAAATCTCGACATTTATTTTATTTCCTCACCTTGATTGTCTGTTGTTAGCAATAAGTCACTGTTTATACTGTTGCGATCCATAATACGTTGTTTAACGTAGCCTGCAGCAAGTTGACACCTAGAGTATGACAGGGTTAAAGGCGAGCGCTAGCCGATCTCCACTTCTCTGTCTATCAGTAACAGATGTGACGGGGCCACTGATCGGTCCGTGGATGGGACAAAACGCCAGTGAGCGCGACTAGGATAGTTAATTTAGGCTACATCATCGTTGTCAGTGGTTCGTTCAAGTCCGTGCGCATTCAGGAACCTAAAAACGATACTGTTTTAAATAACTGCCTGACTTCTACGTGTTCCTCTTTCATAATGTATCCATGGGGCAAGCTAGCTTACTCTCTTCCTATTCGTATGAGTCTGATCGATTCAGAGTCAGCTGAAGCCGGTGCATCTTCAAAATAAGCACCCAGCTGCCGATGGGTCATCACAAAGGTTCCGCCTGAGGCTACGGCTACGCGATAGCTTTTCACATTCTGTCCGCATGCCCGTGTGCGAGTAAAGGTTAAAGGTTAAATGTGAACGTGGACAATTGCAGATGATGTATCACAGGATTTGATCGACCCCTCAGGGAAGTATTGTTAGTCCCTTGTTATTTGATATAATGATAGATCAGGTTTTTACAAATGTGCAGGGTCCTGATGGAGTAGCCTTGTTTGCAGACGATGGAGCCATATGGGAAAAGGGGGGGAATCTGGGGTTTATTGGATCAAAAATGCAGAATGCCGTGAATGAAGTCCAGAAATGGGCAGTACAGTGGGGATTTAGGATTTCAGTTGAAAAAACGAAGGTAATGTTCTTCTCTAGGGGGAACATTGGTCCTGAATTTAAAATTCATTTGTTAGGCAGGGAATTGGAAAGAGTTGAGGTTTTTAAATATTTGGGGGTGTGGTTTGATGCGAGGTTGACTTGGGCATTCCACGTGCAGAGGATGGTGGGGAAGTGTAAGAGAATTTGAAATGTAATGAGGTGCCTGTGTGGAGTCAAGTGGGGTGCATCTGGGGCAGCATTGAGAACAATACTGGCCTAATGAGATCAGTATTTGACTACGGGAGTGTGGTTTATGGGTCTGCATCCAAAACTGTACTAAAGAAACTGGATGTTATGCATAATCAAGCCCTTAGGATCTGTAGTGGGGCAGTGAAAACTTGTCCAATAGCAGCCATACAGGTGGAGATGGGAGAGATGCCTTTGCAGTTGAGAAGAGATCAGCTTGCCCTAGTATACTGGGCTAACCTTAAGGGACATAGTGAGGACCATATTGCCCAGCCAGCCCTTAGGAATTGTCAAGAGCATATGCATGAGGGAGGGAGAAGTTTTGGATGGACAATTAACCACAAGGTAGTGAATATGAGGTTAAGTTCTATGAGTATCAGCCCCACAGTGGCGCTACCTGCAGTCCCCCCCCTGGACATTTGAAGAACTTAAAGTGGATTTAGGACTACTTGAGGGAAACCAGGAAGAGGAGATAGACAAATGGAGAGTGCACAGTTATATTGCTGAAAAATATAGGGAGAGTAGGATTATATTTACAGATGCGTCCAAAAGAAGGGATACAGGACTTTTAAAAAGAGTCTAATTTAAAGGTAATCAGCAACTCCTGTTCCACACTCCAGTCCAGCGGTGGCGGTAATACACCAAGCAGTTGTCAACCGCCAATAAAAACAGAAGAATTAGAAGAAGAAGGATTTGATCGACGGTCACCTCACAGAATGACTATTTGTTAACATTACAGAGTCGTCATAGCTTCCCTTGTAGTCAGGCATCTAAACCCACTTTAGCCTGAAGTTTAAACTTTATACCTTTAGACACACGAAAACACACTTGAAAATGTCGGCCTACTGTGATCAGTAGCCGCATGGCCACATTTTTAAATGCTTGATGGCGCACAATATATGAATCAGGTGAACAGGAATGATGTTGAGGGAAATGATATGAATTTTGGTTGATGTCCTCTAAGTTTGGGATGTTTAGTTAATAGGCGTTAAAAAACTTTCAGCAGTAGTGTGTGGGTAGCCTATGTGTGTGTGTGTCTGGGACGGACTGGGACTAAAAAAAGGAACTGGACTTCCTTCCAAATAGGCCCACTACCATACACAGTACACGCGCACACACACCCTTCCCCCTTGCTGTCTCACATACTTTGTGATTCAAAAATGAAATAGGTGGTCACAATGTGCAAAAATGCAAGTTATTTGCTGCTGGAGAATTTGGGCCCCAAAACATAAAATACTTTTGGGTCTCCAACGGAAATTTTGAAAAATAACACCTTAAATGATGACTTCTGGTGAATTAAATTAGATTAAATGAGATAAATTGACTTAAAATATATTACATGCATTGAAAGCATAATACGGTTTATAAAAACCTACACAGGTTGTTATATTCAACTCATTTTAAGCAAGTCTATTGGGAGTTTGATCTCATCACATAGGCTACTAGGCCTACATCAAGGTAAAGGTCACCTCTAAACCCACCTTAACATGACATTTACTGAGAAATATCTTATAGCCTAAACAAAGCAACACTGTCGGGCCTATGTTTTACCTCTAGTCTGTAGGAAAGGCAGGGGTAGCTCACTGCAAATAACCCCTTATAACATGTAAATTATCTGTTTACATGTTGAGCTATATTCTTTATGGGGACTTTTCATTTGAAAAGGGGCTAGCTATTGTGAGACGTATGCATAGGCCTAGTGTATGTCTACTCATGCTTGATAGCAGAATCCAGAAAGGCTACAGCTCTCCTAAAGAAAGTTAATATACGCAACGTTTATTTACTAAGCAGTTAAGGACCCGTATTGAGACCCAAGCTCTTACAGTTGTGTTTTGCCAGTGTTTTATGAATAGGCCCACTTTGTTGAATAGAAGAAAATAAACGGTAATGCCTAGATGTGCAGCACGCCTACTCGTAGCTCCTTTTAATAACATTTTCATATGCTAGCATCGTGTGTAAACCGGATAAGGGGTTTAAGTCACACCAAACGCAAGATAGGCTAGGCCTATGATAAATTATTCTAGGGGTAAATACTAAATATTGGGACAGGACTATAAAGATCGCTAATGTGTCGTCATCATGACGTATTCCCAGTGGTGAACGCAAAGCATTTTGGGAATCCGCGGCACAAACAACAAGTAGGAAAACGCGCCAGACTTGATTGCTGGGAAGTGTTCAAGATGCCGTCTACCTGCTGTGTTATAAACTGTAATAGTCGTTCTCATGATAGAAGTGGAGTAAAGCTTAAGAACGGAATTTCCTATTATCGTTTTCCAGCGTGGAAAAATAATAGTACAAGCCATGTTTCAGAGGTGACAAAAAGGCGACGAATGGCATGGATAGCAGCAGTAAGGAGGCCCAAGATTACCTTCGATAACAGTCCGCCACACATGATGGTGTGTTCAAAGCATTTTCACAAAGGTAAGTTACTTATTCTCTGTAAATGTTATGTTGTGGGCAAATAACCAGCGTTTTTTTTTACTTAACCAGACCATTAGATTTGACATTAGGCCAATGTTAACTAGCATGAAATGGCTAGAAAATTAGCTTTCCAATGTGCTAGCGTAAAACGTAACCGTAACCTTAACCTTAATCAGTTTTAAATGTTGTACATGTAGGTACATAGCAATTTATTTGGTGACTGTTTGCAGGCAAACCTGCTTATGAAATGATTGAGTGTGATCCTGACTGGGCCCCTTCCCTGTACCTCGGCCATACTGAGGTCAAAGTTACTAACACAGACCGGTTCAAGCGGCTTAGGAGAAGAGCGACGAGGTCACAACAACCGCAACCCCCCCACACTGGTCCTGAGGCTGAGTTCGATATTGCTGCACCTTTATACCCAGGTAAATCTTAAAATAATACAATATATGTTGTCCCCTGTGTATAGCTAATCTGGATTCCTTTGGAATAGTGGTTGTGATATGACAACATTTATTTTTATTGTTACTGTCAGACAACACTACATCTGCAACTGAGATGGAAGGTCTCGTGAATCCACCCCCATCTCCGGGCACTGTCCACACCGGTCCTGAGACTGAGCTGAATGAACCAGCACATTTGTTCCCAGGTAAATATTGGTAACAGACGCAAGTAGATTCAATATATTTTATGTCCAATGGTGTTTCTATCTAGACAACGGATTGAACCTAAGTGTAAGTACCTTTCACACAGAGTTGTAGCTTTTCTGACTCAAAGGCCAATCATTCTAGGAGGTCATTAGGCATTTGGCATGCTAATGTAACAGTCTTGAAATACTCAGCAGCTATCAGTAACAAAAGTATGGTGTGAAAGTCACACCCCTGGGCCGTTCTTCAAAACTGTCATTTGGATCAAAGTAATCCAGATTCATAAATCCCATGTCTTGATGTGTGGAATCAATGATTTCTTTTAAACTGGTCCCTGATCACAGATGCAGAAACATGGAATTTTCAAATCGGGGCCCTGGGCATCAGGCAAGTACAGAGATTGACAATTTATTTTTCTTATTGTTATTACAATCAGACTACTCTGCACCTGTGGCTGAGATAGAAGGACAAGAGACTCAGCCCCTACCACCAGCCCCAGACAATGCATGCAGAGAGGAAGATATGGAGACTGAAACATCAGGGGATGCTGGTGCTCCAATGGGGAATGCAGATGAACAGCAAAAGTGCACCAAGTGTGCCCTTAGAACCAAAGAAATAATCCGTTTGCAGGAGGAGAATCGAAAACTGAAGGGAGAGCTCTCCAAAAAGGCCCTGGATGAGAATTTTCTCAAAAACAATGATTTAAAGGTGAAGTACTACACTGGCCTTCCATCTTTCAGTCTGTTGATGGGTGTGCTGATGCAAATCATTCCCAGTCTACCAAAAACAAAAGAAAGAAAACTCTCCCATTTTCAAATGCTCCTCCTGACCCTTATGCGCTTAAGACTTGATCTGCCTGTCGAACATGTTGCACACCTCTTCGACATTAGCCGACATACCGCATACAATCTGTTCTTTGAGACCATCAATGTACTGCATGCACACCTCAGTCCTTTGGTGTACTGGCCAAAGCGACATTGTATACAGGCAAGCATGCCACATCAGTATGTAGAAATGTTTGGGAATCGTGTTACTGTCATTATTGACTGCTTTGAGCTTTTCATTGAAAGGGCACAAAATTTACGTGCAAAGGCACAGACATATTCAAACTACAAAAGCAGGTACACAATGAAATATCTCATCGGCATAACACCACAAGGTACTATCTCTTTCATTTCCAAAGGGTGGGGGGGGCGTGCCAGTGATAAGCAGATCACCGAGAACAGTGGCTTTTCTTCAGAAGCTCGTCTGGAGACCTTGTGTTAGCGGACCGTGGATTTGATATTAAAGAAAGTGTTGCCCTTGTGGGCGCTACACTGAAAATACCTGCCTTCACCAGGGGCCACAGCCAACTTAATGCAAAAGATGTGGAAGAGACCAGGAAGTTAGCTCATGTTAGGATCCACGTGGAGCGAGTGATAGGGTGTATGCGCTCTAAGTTCAACATATTAAATGACACAATACGCCTTGGATTTGTGGTGCCTTGTGAGGGGGAGGATAAGACTTTGTTGGATAAAATTGTGGTTGTGTGCTGTGCTTTGACCAATATGTGTCCAAGTATTGTTGTGAAGCCGTCATGTTAGAATTATACACCATGCTCACATCTAATGTAAATATGCACATGTAAATATGTACACATGTAAATATATATATACATATATAAATATGTTTTGTTTTCCAAAAGATTTTGTAATGTCACTAAACATGTAATGATTTTTAGCCATCTCTGTAAATAAAATGCACAAAGACTGAATTGAATTCTGCCTCCTTTATCTGTATTAAGAAAGAATTGTGCTCAGTGTTCTTTGGTTGCAAACACAATTGCATAACTTAAAGTAGTAACAACCAACCAACTTGTGCAAGCATCGCATTGCCATGACTCTTCTCTGGCTGGTGCGCTGCTGAGTCCTACGCAACCTAAATTGAACCACTGTATAGGACAGTTCTGATTATCACAAGCAACCATGTCATCAAACTCTTCAGGCTGTCTGCAAAAGCACCACAAGATTCAAGATTCAATAATTTATTGGCATGAAACTCGAACACACAGGATCACCGTTGACATAGGCAGATTAAAAGGGGGACACTGCTCACAACATACCTGGATGACAGGTCAGGTTACCACAACACAGTCTTTTCACATGCCCTTCTTTTGGGCTGGGGGGTGTTACCTGGCTGCAGTGTGGCCAATGGTGTTTTGATTGTCTTTTTTCGTGCTCGTTTTTTGTTTTTGTCTGTGGGCTGTGAATCAACTAATGGCACAGGTAGGTCAGCTGAAGGGGGGGTGCTGGTAGGGGCTGGTGGGACAACCTTGTGCTTGGGTGTTTTACCTGGCTGTAATGTGGCCAATGTTTTTCTGACTGTGCTCTTCTGTGCTCGTTTTTTGGGTTTGTCTGTGGGCTGGGAATCGGCTGGAGGCACAGGTAGCTCAGCTGAAGGCACAGGGGTGGGGGTTGGAGTGTAGTGGCCGGGCTACAAGCTCAGGTAGGACAACCTTGTAAAAAAAAGTCTGTGCTGTTGGCAAAAGTGTCTCCCATAGTTCTACGTCAGGCATGACACGCACAGTTGCAAGGCTTTTGGTCGTCCAAACAACAAAGTCACAGAACTGTGACTCGGTGACAAAGATCTGAGTTTGTACCTGTTTGTAGTACTTGTGGGTCTGCTTCAACTCCATCCTTCCTTCTGTGAACTGCAGACAAAACTCCTTGTCAGTACATGCCTGTAGAATGTTATGGTCCTTGTGCTTAAAAGGGCATTTAATCTCCACACACCCTTTCCCGCAACATGCACAATGCACAAGTGCGTCAGGAGTTGCGCCTATTTCAGGGAAAGAAGGGTTGATTATAAATCCACAGTCTTCCACTTTCATGTCCCTGTGCCGCAGCTCCGTCTGTGTGATGAGGAGGCCCTTGCCGTAGCCTCTTTTTCTCTCCCCCATTTAATGGCCTCTGGGCCATTGTCAGTCTGTCTCAGTGAAGGTTTCTGTGGATAGCACACCTTTTGCACAGTTGACTTTGCTGGTCTGGTTATGGAGGTGGAGACAACAGCGTGTATGATGGAGGCGGTTATCCTTCCAGCCCGTGTGCTGTGCCATATGTCAGACTTGTGCTGCTGTCTTGTGTTCTTTTCCAGTGCAGCTGCCTCTGTGGCTGTCACTGCCACAAGGTGTGTCAGGCCCTCACAGTGTTGAAGCAGGACCGACAAGTCACAGCCATCCATTTGTGGGTCGCGAAGGCCTTGCAGTGACTTGGGCAGGACACATGGCTGAATGGGGTCAACATAGAGGTGGCAGAATTCCTCCATTACAGAGCACAGTCCGGACCTGTGTGCATGCATGAGTTCTGTGAGGGGTTTTAAATCAGCAAGTGTCTTCTGCGGTAAACATGTGCCACCTGAGCGGGTCCGGATCTTGGGTGCTGTGCTGGTGTCTCCACACACTGACCGATCAAGTGCCTTTTTTCGGGCAGAGCTTGTTGTAAAGTCAATAGTATGGCCAGGCACTCCCTGCACTTTGGTTATATTGGAGGGCATCACCCAGTACGCTTCAACATCTGTTGGAGTCACATTTCCCCGCAGACGCACAGTTGTATCGATCTTGTACAGGAGGGCTGCCACATGTGCGCACTTCTCTGCCACACCAGCCATACAAGTGCAGTGAGCGCTCTCCACTTCCCCACATGCTGTAAGTATGACCCATGGCTGTAGGGGCTTCTGGCTGAGTCGCATGGAGTGATTCACCTAAGACCATAACATCATTATTAATAGCTTGTAGAGAAATACAAAGCAGTACTAGCAAGACACAAGAGCTATTTGATGCATGCAGCCAATCAGGGTACAATGTGGTTGAAAGTGGGCTGGGGATGGATGGGCTTACCTGCATACTACACTGTTTTGTCCACAACACCAGTAAACTCACTCCCTTCAACACACTGCCCCCAGCCCCCACATGTAAACCATTCATCACCTTTACATTATTCATCCCTCCCCTCTATCTTAATGCAGCCCATTATCATAATATCATAATCATACAGTCAGACACCCGCCAAAAGGCTCATGCACCAGTAGCTCCAACAACAGTGTTTTACTAGAAATCGCTTTTATTAAGAGCAGTAAACGAGTCATTTTTTTCACAATTTACCATTTAACATATGCATGATGTGTTTGTCTTAGTAAGTTACGTTGGTTTGTTGAATTCTGACTGCATGCAGTTAGATGAGTGAGAACGAGGAGTGTGGTGCTTAAAACATTAGCATAAGCTTACCTTTGAACGGACGACAGTTTTCTGCCCCACTTTTACCATCTCCAGGTCCTGGACCCACCCATCTGTAAAAAAGACCTGGGCCTGCTGCAGCGACTTGAAGTTACTGAAAACTTTGTGCGTGTACGCACTAACACTTAATATCATGTAGTTGTATATATATGGGTGCTGGAAGTTGGGCAGCAGGTTGACGTTCCCTGACCAGTCGCTATGCTCATAAGGATCCAGTCCTTTGATTCCCTTTATTTTTTCGTCATACCTCGTCTTTGCATTATGATTTAGTTTAAGGCGGTATGGTCCGACAATGTTTTCTTTAGCCCGCTGCATTTTGTAGGATTGTATTCTGTTATCACGCTATTTTTTTTTTATTATTTTCATGCTACAACACTGGTCTGTTATGCTAGCCCATGTAAACGAGCCAAACATTCCCATATTTCTTTGCGTTCTGATGACGTTGCCGTCCATTTGGTCACATGTCTTAGCGATCTCTATAGCCTACCTTTGGTGGAAAACGTCGCTTTGGTGGAAAACGTTAACCACCTTTGGTGGTTAAATGTCGCTGTTCTCCCACTCCGTTTTACGTTGCCTTGTTCTAAGTTTTTTATAGGCCTATCCCAAGTTCTTCCATGACGACTGGCTTTCTCTGACATTCTCCACCTGTTCTGCACGCACGGAATTCTATTCTAGCTCGTTTAGAAGCGCAAGGTTATCAACAAGACTGAACCACAGAGAGGGGTGAAATATAAAGGCTGCATCATCTTGCCTAGTGTCATTCATTGAAAACGCGATGGCGCAAATGTTTACTTTTTTGGATGACAATGACAACTGATAGCGTAGACATACTGATAGCTTTGATTAAGCCCGAGTGACGTATGCGGAAAGCTAGACAGCCGTCCAACTTGGCCGATGAGGCACTGAGCCAGGGAGTCGACGGCTGTCAGATGGCCGTTCAGGACTTTTCCAGAACGCACAGATTGTCAGTCCGCCCCTGTGTGTGTGTGTGTGTGTTAAAAGAAAATGAAGGCACTGACTAGCCCATTGTCGGCATGTCGGTTTCACAACTGTTGATAATCATCAAATTAGCTTTTCTGAAAATGTGTGTGTGTATATGTGAGCGCACGTTTCTATGTATGAGATGTGTGTGTGTGTGTGCGCACGTGAGATATGTGTGTGTGTGTGATTTGTGGATGTGCATGCGTTTGTGTGTGTGTGTGCGTGCGTTTCTGTGTGTGAGATTTGTGTGTGTGTGAGCATTTGTGTGCGTGTGACTTGTGTGTGTGAGTGAAACAGTGTTGGTTGTGGTGTGGGTGGTTGTGGGTGTGAGAGAGAGTATTTGTGTGTGTGTGTGTGTTTGGAAGAGTGTTTGTGTGTGTGTGTGTGTGTGTGTGAAATAGTGTTTGTGTGTGTAGGTGTGTGTGTGTGTATGAGTGTGTTTGTGTGAAATAGTGTTTGTGTGTATGTGTGTGTGAGAGAGAGTGTTTGTCTGTGTGTGTGTGTGTGTGTGTGTGTGTGAGAGAGAGAGAGTTTGTGTGGGTGTGTGTGTGGGTGTGTATGTGTGAAAGACAGTGTGTGTGTGTGTGGGTGTTTTGTGCCTGATCTCCCTCCCCATCTCTAGCCATCTTTTGCAATGTGTGTGTGTGCATGCAGAAGAGCGTGCATGTGTGTGTGTGCATGTAGAAGACCGTGTGCGTGGGAGTAGGTTGAATGTGTGTATAAATCTGAGATCTTGCAGCAGCAGCAGTGTGTGTGTGTGTGTGTGTGTGTGTGTGTGTCTCTACGTTGACTGTAGGAGAAGCCAGACTGCAGACATGGGGCTCCGGACTTTGCTGTGTGTGACTCTGCTACTTCACTATGTCCCAGGTGAGATGTGTGTGTGTGTGTGTGTGAGTGTGTATGTTCCTAAGTGTGTGTGTGTGTGTGTGTGCGTGCGCTCAATGCTTCCACATGTTGACAGACTTTGCCGTTTGCCGGCTTTTAAAATGAATTAGGGATCTGTGTAGTCTACCATGCAATGGGTGTTAATTGAGTGTGTGTGTGTGTGTGTGTGTGTCCTACCCATGCAGCCTGTGTGTGTGTGTGTCCTACCCATGCAGCCTGTGTGTGTGTGTGTGTGTGTGTGTGTGTGTCCTACCCATGCAGCCTGTGTGTGTGTGTGTGCTACCCATGCAGCCTGTGTGTGTGTGTGTGTCCTACCCATGCAGCCTGTGTGTGTGTGTGTGTGTGTGTGTGTGTGTGTGTCCTACCCATGCAGCCTGTGTGTGTGTGTGTGTGTGTGTGTGTGTCCCAACCCATGCAGCCTGTGTGTGTGTGTGTGTGTGTGTGTGTGTGTGTGTGTGTCCCTACCCATGCAGCCTGTGTGTGTGTGTGTGTGTGTGTGTGTGTGTGTGTGTGTGTGTGTGTGTGTGTGTCCTACCCATGCAGCCTGTGTGTGTGTGTGTGTGTGTGTGTGTGTGTGTGTCCTACCCATGCAGCCTGTGTGTGTGTGTGTGTGTGTGTGTGTGTGTGTGTGCCCATAAGGGGGCGTGGCCATGGATGGTCTACCTGGAGATGCACGTTGACGCCAAGTTTAGTGTCAAATGTGGAGGATCACTGGTCTCAGATCAGTGGGTCATGACCGCAGGACACTGCTGGAAGTACGTACTGTCTGCACAGAGAGTGTGTGTGTGTGTGTATATGTATACGTGTGTTTATGTGTGTGTGTGTGTGTGTGTGTGTGTGTGTGTGTGTATGCGTGTATGCATATGTATACGTGTGTTTATGTGTGTGTGTGTGTGTATATGCATATGTATACGTGTGTTTATGTGTGTGTGTGTGTGTGTGTGTATGGCCCTGGCAAATATTGATTTAATGTTGATTTTCTCTTTATCAATATGTTTGTTCTGACTGAAAATGACACTGCCACATGCCAAAAGGTTGTAAGACAATGTGGTAGAAACATGGAATCAAAACATTTTTATAAAAACATTTTTATGAAAAATGGCATGTCCAAAATTATCCATACCCTTTTTAAATAATCAATGGAAACATCTTAATTTGCATTCACAGCTCTCAAAATGGTTATTATAATACCTACCAAGCCTCCATGTCTTCACAATGATTGTAGACCGCACCTTTTTAGCAGCAATCTGGTATGTTCGTGAGTGTATGTATGTCAAAACAAACATATTGATAAAGAGAAAATCAGCATTAACTCAATATTTGCCAGGGGTATGAATCAATTTGTTCTTAACAGTATACGCGTGTTTATGTATGTGTGTGTGTATGTGTGTATGTGTGTGTGTGTGTGTGTGTATGTGTATGTGTGTGTGTGTGTATGTGTGTATCCATATGTTTGTATGTGTGTGTGTGTATGTGTGTGTGTGTGTGTATGTTTGTGTGTGTGTGTGTGGACCTTAAGCGTTCGTTTGCTCGTGTCGGGGAGCTGAGCCTGAAGGAACCTTCTGGAACTCTGGTGAAGCTGAAGCGCGTGGTGGTGCATCCAGACTACAGCTACCAGGAGAAGGAAGGTATGATCTACAACGACATGGCCCTGGTGCAGCTGCAGGACACTGTGTCCTTCTCCCACATGGTGAAGCCCGTGGACCTGCCCAGCCCCCGAGACATTAGATCCGACGCTGAATGCTGGGTCACTGGCTGGGGCCACGTAGCTGAGAACAGTAAGTATGTGTGTGTGTGTGTGTGTGTATGTGTGTTTGTGTGTGTGTGAGAGTGAGTTTGTGTGTGTGTATGTGTGAGTGTGTGTGTGGTTCACTTGTCTCTCTCTCTCTCCCTCCTTCCTCCTCTTCTCTCTCTCTTCCTCCTCTTCTCTCTCCTTCCTCTTCTCTTCTCTCTCTTCCTCCTCTTCTCTTTCTCTCTCTCCCTCCTTCCTCTTCTCTCTCTCCCTCCCTCCTCTTCTCTCTTCTCTCTCTCCCTCCTTCCTCCTCTTCTCTCTCTCTTCCTCCTCTTCTCTCTCCTTCCTCTACATTCCTGTTACACCACTGTTCTCTCCAACAACTAGAGTGACGATATCAAATGTTCCTCCTTTTATTCCAAATGATGACATTGAGAAGGAACTTTCTAGGTTCGGGAAGTTTGCCAGTGGAATTAAAACGATTCCGCTTGGTTGCAAAATTAAACATGTGTTGTCCTTTAGACGGCAGGTGTTTATGTTTCTAAATTCGCCGACGTTAAATGTTTCGTTTCGGTGCATGTATGGTGGAAAGTCGTACATGCTATATGCTAGTACGGGTGAGATGCGGTGTTTTGAGTGTGGAAACATTGGTCATGTAAAGCTGAGCTGCACCTCGAAATCAGGAACACAGCAAGGAGCAGGAGTCGCCCCAGAAGGGGAAAGGCATACAGGAAGTGTAGTGTCGGGTGGGGAGCAGGTTTGTGCGGAGAACCTTGATCAAAATGAGCAGGGTCAGACGGCAAGCACTGCAGAGGTCGTTTTGGATGACGCTGCGGACGCGTCTGATATGCATAATGTTAATAGTGAGGTGACTACTAATGTTGCAGAGAATGTACCAAATAATACTGATGAAAGTGTGAATGCCACGGATGACGGGACGCTGGAAACAGAGCAGATGAGCGTGTCTGTGAGGGAAATAGAAGCGTTAAGTTCAGAGGTAGCATGCACTAGCGTAGAGCATGGTGAAGGGGGTGTGTCTCCTGCACCTGAAGAGGTGAGGGTGCCACAGTCAGAGGAGGACATGGATGAGGAGGACTCTATATCAGTGGGGTCGGATGTAGGTGTTATAGATCTCTCACAATTGAGTGTGGAGCAGCTTTATTCTTTGGATGAAATAAAAACGTTTTTGGATGATACATATGGCAGGCAGGTTGATATTAAGGATTTTTTTCCAGATGTTGAGAAGTTTGAGAAGTCTGTGGTTTATTGGAAAAGGAAGGTGGGTTTGAATGAGTTGAATAAGAGGAAGCGGTATCGTTTAAAGAAGATTGTAACAAAGGTTGATCGGGCTGCAGGGAAGGCCTTTTAAGGACTAATTATGGAACTCTCACCGGGGTTGTTCTTTTTGGTGTTTCTCTTCCTTTTCTTTTCAAGTCTTCTTTCCTTTTTCTTTATGGAGCTTTTGAGGGTAGGATCTTTGAACATTAATGGAGGGAGGGATAGGGGCAGGAGGGCCTCAATTGCTGAGTTTATTAACCTTGGAAGGTTGATATTATCTTTTTACAAGAGACACATACTGATATTGATAATGAAGTAGTATGGAGGAGGTGGTGGGAGGGGGAGTGTATATATTGAGTCATGGGACTAATATGAGTGCAGGGGTAGCTGTCCTTTTCTCCAAACATTTAAATGTAAAGTTAATAGCGTCTGAGGAGGTTGAAAAGGGAAGGGCTGTTCTTGTTAAGGCAGAGGTTAAGGGGCAATTATTTATTTTTGTTAATGTTTATGCACATAACAATGGCTCTGACCGGGTTCAGCTTTTTGAGAGGCTCAGCGATGTCCTGAAACGGAATGATGATGATGCTTGTATAATAATGGGGGGCGACTGGAATTGCACTACTAACTCTGCACTAGATAGGAGTGGGGAGGAGCCTCACTTTGGGTCTGCTAATTCCATGCTTAATATAATAAGGGAGCTTGATTTTATAGATGTATGGAGGACTAGGAATATATCAACTAAACATTACACATGGGTAAGGGTGGTGGTCTCTAAAGTCAGCGGGGCTAGGCTGGATAGAGTTTATGTAAGCAAAGCATATAATAATACAATTACTAATGCTTTAATCTTTCCAAGTGGGTTCTCTGATCATCATTTGGTGACTATTGATTTTTGTTTTGAGGACACAATCACGCACAAAATATTATTGGCACTTTAATGTTAAGTTGTTGCAAGATAGGTCTTTTTGCGACATGTTTGCAGAGTTCTGGGCAAGTTGGAGGTTAAGGAAGATGGCTTTCAGAGATCTGGCACAATGGTGGGAGGTGGGGAAGGCTCAGATTAGGGGTTTCTGTCAAGACTTCACTTACAACACCACATCTATAGCAAAGAGAAGCATTAAACAGTTGGAGGATGAAATACGTAATATAGAAAAGGAGTTGGGGGAAAACAGTATGGGGCGTGCTAATGAGTTACATAATAAGACGCAGGAGCTAAGAGCATTGCTACAGGAGAGGGTGAATGGGGCATTAATTAGAGCCAGGTTTGCTGCAATCAATGATATGGATGCTCCCACTAAGTATTTTTTAATTTAGAGCATAAGGTTGCGCAGCAGAGTCAGGTGTGTTACTTACGTAAGAGTGATGGGACACTAACGCATGATCCTGTGGAGATGAGGAGGATGGCAATGGATTTTTACGCTGATCTGTATGGAGCTTCTGAGTGCGATCCTGAATGCTTGGGGCAATTGCTGGAAGGCCTTCCAAGGCTGGGGGCGGATGACAGGGGAGCGCTGGACAGGGATATCAGCCTACAAGAGTTGTCTGAGGCTGTCCAGCAGCTTTCCAAGGGGCGTTCACCTGGTATTGATGGCCTGCCAGCGGAATTCTATCAGTGCTTTTGGGGACTGTTAGGCAAGGACTATTTGGAGATGCTGCAGGAGTGCCTTAGGAGGAGTGAGCTGCCGGTTAGCTGCAGGAGAGCAGTTCTAGCCTTACTCCCTAAAAAGGGGGACCTTGGACTACTGAGGAACTGGAGACCCTTATCTTTGATGTGCTTGGACTACAAGATATTGTCAAAAGTCTTGGCCAATAGACTCAAAGGTTTTTTGGATATTTTAATAGCAAAGGACCAGACGTACTGTATACCGAGGCAGACTATCATGGACAATTTGTTTTTAATGAGAGATATGATTGATGTCTCAATAGAGAATAATCTTAATCTTGGGTTTTTATCAATCGATCAAGAGAAAGCATTTGATCGGGTGGGCCATGAGTACCTTTTCAATGTGTTGGAGGCTTTTGGGTTTGGGGGAAGATTTGTTTCTTTTTTAAAGCTGCTGTACAAAAGAGCATCAGTAATGCTTAAAGTAGGAGGTGGGCTCAGTCATCCAGTCCTGGTTAAAAGGGGGATACGCCAGGGCTGCCCTCTCTCAGGGCAGCTGTACAGTCTTGCAATAGAGCCATGGCTGTGTCTTTTAAGGAAAAGGTTAAAGGGTGCTTCTGTACCTGGATTGGGATTGTCTTGCTCTATTTCTGCATATGCTGATGATCTGACTGTTTTTATTTCAGGAGAGGATGACGTTTCAGCATTATCTGGGGCTTTTGATGTGTATGGGAGGGCCTCATCAGCAAGGGTCAACTGGGGCAAAAGTGAGGGGTTTATTGTGGGTGGGTGGGTGGGCAGGAGAGGGGCCACCTTCACTACCAGGGGGTGTTCAGTGGGGGCGTGATGGATTTAAGTTTCTGGGAGTGTTTCTGGGAAGGCAGGAGTATAGACTCAAAAATGGAGGTGCAGAGGAAATTGGTGAACTTGTTCTGGTCAGGGCAGCATTGGGTTCCTGCCCCAGTGCTGTCTCTTCCCACTTCGGAAGGGGGTCAAGGGCTTGTGGACATACGAAGGGGGTCAAGGGCTTGTGGACATACGAAGGGGGTCAAGGGCTTGTGGACATACGAAGGGGGTCAAGGGCTTGTGGACATACGAAGCCGGATTTGCGCGTTCCGGTTGCTGACTGCTCAGAAGTTGCTCTATGGGACAGATCTGGCCTGGGCAGCAGTGGCCTGTTGTCTTCTGAGGAAGGCAACGCCAAGGGGTTTTGACTGTCAGCTTTTCCTTTTGGATCTGAATGGGCTGGATTTCACAAGACTGTCTCCCTTTTATGCGTCAGTTTTAAGAGCGTGGCAGACTCTGAAGAAAGAGTGGATTGCATCACAAGTGGGGGAGTGGATCATGGGGGAACCTTTGTTCCACAATCCTTTTCTGAGGACAAAGATCTTGTCTACAGAGACTGTGAAGAGCTGCCTAGTGAGAGCTGGGCTCACGGTTTTGGCTCATCTATGGGATGGGAGCGGCTGGAGAGCAGCAGCCTCACTGCAGCGTGACACTGGCATTCGGTCCCTAAGAATCCTGGTGAGGATGCTGGAGGAACTAACCATGGCGTTGGCGGCGGTATGCAGGGAGGCCCTGCAGGTACAGTCACCAGCAGGTTGGGAGGTGCGGTATCGCTGTCCCTCAGTGTTGGTCTTGACGTCCATTTCTCACGCTTTGGATGATGAGGGGGGCGGTGTAGCTTCCCATGGGGAGTTGGATGCTAGGCCCTTTCAAGAGCTCGATAGAAAAACTTTGTACTTGGTGTACGTGAGAGCGTATTACCAGGCTGCACTGGGTGGTGCTAGGGCGTGGAGATGGCCAGAAGTGTTTGGGGCAGGATTTATACCTGCTTGGAGGTCTTTTTATAAGCCTCCAATCGAGAAACGTACGGCCGATCTACAATGGAGGCTCGTCCACGGGGCTATAGCTACAAACAGACATGTGGCACACCTGAATCCGGCAATTGGGAGAGGGTGTCCCTTTTGTGGGTTGGATGAGACAGTTGAGCACCTTTTTCTTTTCTGTGTAAGACTGGGGGAGCTCTTTGAGCTCCTGAGTGCCTGGGTAGCGAAGGTAGGAGTAGTGTTTTCTTTTCAATTCTTCATTGGGGTTGTATACAAGGCCAAAAGGAAAAGGGAAGTGTGTTTTGTCAATTTCTTGTTGGGTGCAGCAAAAATGGCAATTTGGTTGTCAAGGAAGTACAAGATGGCGGGGCGAGTTTCAACCAATCCTGTGGAGATTTTTAGGGGGGTGGTGGTGGGGAGAATCAAGTCTGAATATGCTTTTTACAGGATGGTTGATGACATTGAGAGATTTCTGGTGGTATGGGGGGTGGGGGGGTTGCTGTGTGAGGGTGGGGGGATGGGCAGGTTGTTTTCAACATATGAATCTGCTCTGCGAGCCCTGTGATGTTTCTTTTTAACTTGTAACTTGTATGTGTTTTTAACATGATTTTATTGTGTAGTGGTTAAACACCTGATATTGTTTTAATAAAGGAGTGTTAAGCCTCTCCTTCCTCTTCTCTCTCTCCCTCCCTCCTCTTCTCTCTCTCCCTCCTTCCTCTTCTCTCTCTCCCTCCCTCCTCTTCTCTCTCTCTCTCCTCTCTCTCTCCCTCCTTCCTCTTCTCTCCCTCCTTCCTCTTCTCTCTCCTTCCTCCTCTTCTCTCTCCTTCCTCTTCTCTCTCTCCCTCCTTCCTCTTCTCTTCTCTCTCCCTCCCTCCTCTTCTCTCTTCTCTCTCTCCCTCCTCCTCCTCTTCTCTCTCTCTTCCTCCTCTTCTCTCTCCTTCCTCTTCTCTTCTCTCTCTCCTTCCTTCCTCTTCTCTCTCTCCCTCCCTCCTCTTCTCTCTCTCTCTCCTCTCTCTCTCCCTCCTTCCTCTTCTCTCCCTCCTTCCTCCTCTCTCTCTCTCTCTTTCTCTCTCTCTCCATCAGAGCCGCTGGGTGGGAAGGAGACTCTGCAGGAAGTGCGGGTGTCTCTGGTTGATGACATCACGTGTCGCCGGCTCTTCCCCAAGATGACTGACGGCATGACATGCGCTGGTGACCTTAATGGAGGGAAGGACGCCTGCCAGGTCAGTGTGTGTGTGTGTGTGACCTGAACCTTAACGAATGGAAAGGATGCCAGCTCGGTCAGTTTGTGTGTGTGTGTTTGATACATGTGCATAATGTGTGGGATTATTGAGTGTGAGAGAGAAATATGTATGTGTGTGTGTGTGTCTATATGTATGTGTGTGTGTCTCTCTGTGTAGGTCTGTGCATTAAATTTGAGTATATGTGTGTTACATACATTGTATTACATATGTATGTGTGTGTAATCATTATAAACTGTGTGTGTGTGTGTGTGTGTGTGTGTGTGTGTGTGTGTGTTTGGGTCTGTGCATTACATTTGAGTATATGTGTGTTACATGCATGTGTATTGTATATGTGTGTGTGTGTGTGTGTGTGTGTTTGGGTCTGTGCATTACATTTGAGTATATGTGTGTTACATGCATGTGTATTGTACATGTGTGTGTGTGTGTTACAGTATGTGTGTGTAATCATTATAAACGGTGTGTGTGTGTGTATGTGTGTATGTATGTGTGTATGTGTGTGTGTGTGTGTGTGTGTGTACAGAATGACTCTGGAGGGCCCCTGGTGTGTGTCCCTGCTGGAGATGAGAAGAGGAGGTTTGTGCAGGTCGGCATCGTCAGCTTTGGGAAGGGGTGTGGCCGTAAGAGTCTACACACGCGTCCTCAAATACACGCAGTTCATCAGCGACACTATCAAACCCTAACACACACACACACACACACACACACACACACACACACACACACTCACACTAGTGTGCACACACACACCACAAGAAGCAACAATCGGCCAATCAGAATAGAGCATCAATAGGCCAATCAGAACAGAGCATCAATAGGCTAATCAGAATAGAGCATCAATAGGCCAATCAGAATAGAGCATCAATAGGCCAATCAGAATAGAGCATCAATAGGCCAATCAGAATAGAGCATCAGTAGGCCAATCAGAAAGGAGCATGTAGCATCATAGCTTGCAGATAGGGGGAGAAAATATATTTTGAGTCTCTCTGAGTCTGGGAGCCTTGTCTGATACTGCCATATACCCATATACTTATAACCCGCTTGGAATTCATAATTGATTTTTATTCTTTATTTTTCATTTTGGGCATTACATATACTTTTCTGTATTTTGTATTTTTATTCCTGTAATAAACTACTTGACCAGTCCGGTCACTCTGTAAAGTGGACGTTTGCTGCCCGGCTTGGCTGTCTCTTCTCGACTGCAAGATCAAAGCGTTGGATTAGCTGTGGTGATTTGCGTGTGAAGGGAAATGACTGAAACGGTTTATTGATAAATCAAAATAAAAGTTCAAATGGACAATAACAAAACTAAAGTAACTGTAGGCTCGGCCCACGATGATGTAAACATAAAAACATAACAAACAAATTAAACAAACAAACAAACAAGCCCAGGCCGTATAAAATAAGCACATCCAGATGCTGTTTTCATCAATACATGACTGAAGATTTGTTAGAAATGTGTCTTAGTATTGTTTAACTTTTAGGCTGTAAGGTTTGCTGCTACGATTATGAGGTTTTTGGTTGGCTAACTATGATGGGAGCTCATACACCCAAGCCTACTTTCGTCGACATATCATTTTCTAAGGGGTG
>NC_063210.1:28033140-28058140 GCF_017589495.1 Alosa alosa | reverse complement strand
TGTTGCATCCCTTGACATGCCATCTCCTTTTCCCTCTTTCTTTTTCTATTTTTAGTCGTCAACAGCTTTTTTTTTTTTGTATCCATCTTTTTCCATAGATCGGCAACTCACTACTCATTAGGCCTATCTGCTCACCCGCCTCACGGGCCCCACTCCCTCTTCTATGTCAAAATTCTATAATAAAATCTTATGAGATAGGGCGCCTACTCTAGCCTGTTAGTCCCCTAAAATGTTATTTAACATTAAGAAAATGTTGAAATGGTTTAGAAACGCACAACAGTAGCTACATATAGAATATACCAAATATATTATTATTATTATTATTATTTTTACCATGGCTTTGGTGCCCCCACGGTGCTGTGCCCCTGTGCGCCGCATATAGCGCATACACACTTTTTGCACCACTGTGTATATGTATATGTGTGTCTATGTGTGTGTGTGTGTATGTATGTGTGTGTTTATGTGTGTGTGTGTATTTCAAATGTTTCTCCTGATGTTGGTGTCCCTTAGTGAGGAGGTGGACCTTAAGCGTTCGTTTGCTCGTGTCGGGGAGCTGAGCCTGAAGGAACCTTCTGGAACTCTGGTGAAGCTGAAGCGCGTGGTGGTGCATCCAGACTACAGCTACCAGGAGAAGGAAGGTATGATCTACAACGACATGGCCCTGGTGCAGCTGCAGGACACTGTGTCCTTCTCCCACATGGTGAAGCCCGTGGACCTGCCCAGCCCCCGGTGACATTAGATCCGGCGCTGAATGCTGGGTCACTGGCTGGGGCCACGTAGCTGAGAACAGTAAGTATGTGTGTGTGTGTGTGTGTATGTGTGTTTGTGTGTGTGTGAGAGTGAGTTTGTGTGTGTGTATGTGTGAGTGTGTGTGTGGTTCACTTGTCTCTCTCTCTCTCTCTCCTTCCTCCTCTTCTCTCTCTCTTCCTCCTCTTCTCTCTCCTTCCTCTTCTCTTCTCTCTCTTCCTCCTCTTCTCTTTCTCTCTCCCTCCTTCCTCTTCTCTTCTCTCTCTTCCTCCTCTTCTCTTTCTCTCTCTCCCTCCTGCCTCTTCTCTCTCTTTCTCTCTCTCTCCATCAGAGCCGCTGGGTGGGAAGGAGACTCTGCAGGAAGTGCGGGTGTCTCTGGTTGATGACATCACGTGTCGCCGGCTCTTCCCCAAGATGACTGACGGCATGACATGCGCTGGTGACCTTAATGGAGGGAAGGACGCCTGCCAGGTCAGTGTGTGTGTGTTACAGTATGTGTGTGTGTGTGACCTGAACCTTAACAGAGGGAAGGACGCCTGCTCGGTCAGTTTGTGTGTGTGTGTGTGTGTGTGTGTGACCTGAACTTTAACGGATGGAAAGGACGCCTGCTCGGTCAGTTTGTTTGTGTGTGTGTGTGTGACCTGAACCTTAACGGAGGGAAGGACGTCTGCCAGGTCAGTGTGTGTGTGTGCGTTACAGTATGTGTGTTAAGTATTATAAACTGTGTGTGTGTTACAGTATGTGTGTAAGTATTATAAACTGTGTGTGTGTGTGTGTTACAGTATGTGTTAAGCATTATAAACTGTGTGTGTGTGTGTGTTACAGTATATGTGTAAGTATTATAAACTGTGTGTGTGTGTTACAGTATGTGTGTTAAGTATTATAAACTGTGTGTTTGTGTACAGAATGACTCTGGAGGGCCCCTGGTGTGTGTCCCTGCTGGAGATGAGAAGAGGAGGTTTGTGCAGGTCGGCATCGTCAGCTTTGGGAAGGGGTGTGGCCGTAAGGGACGAGCTGGAGTCTACACATACACCCCCCACTACGCCCAGTTCATCCACAAGACCATCAACACAACCTACACACCCTAACACACACATACACCCCCCACTACGCCCAGTTCATCCACAAGACCATCAACACAACCTACACACCCTAACACACACATACACCCCCCACTACGCCCAGTTCATCCACAAGACCATCAACACAACCTACACACCCTAACACACACATACACCCCCCACTACGCCCAGTTCATCCACAAGACCATCAACACACCCTACACACCCTAACACACGCGCACTCGCATACATACAAACACACTCACATACAAACACACTCTCACACATACAGACACACCCACATACATACGTACAGTAGAGACACACTCATATACAAACACACTCTCACACATACAGACACACTCACATACATACAGACATACACGCCCACATACATACGTACAGTAGACACACACTCACATACACACACACACACTCACATACACACAAACACAATCACATATACAGACATTTTGTCCAAGTCCATATGTAATAAAAGTTGAACTCAGCTTGAAGTTGACTGGTTTGTCTTTCTGTGTAATGTACAATGACATCACATGTCTCCACACACTCACAAACTGCTGTAGCTAATATATAATATGTGAGAATATACATTATAATATATGAGAATATACATTAATATATCATATATGAGAATATACATTCAAATATAATATGTGAGTGTGACAGACGTGTACGTTGATGGCTAGTCGCCCCCTCACTGACTATGTGCTCCTGTTAGAGAACAGCTGCGACTTACGTGATATTAACCCTTAGAACCCGATTGACGTCAAATAACACACCCTTTCTTCTCTGTTACATTGCTCCGCGACTGTTCATCACAACGAGATAAAACCTTTATTTTATGACAGAGAAGAAGTGGGGCTTTCCAAAGAGACTACGCACTTGTCTGTGCGATCAAGTATGAAAATAAAAAAAAACATGAAATTAAATAAAATTGCATCATATTTAAAGTCTATACTTCTCGGCGTTCACCTGTGCACCCATTACTCTCGTTTGAATTACTCGCGAACCCGTGATCGCAGATGAAAGAGGAGAAACAGGGCTATCCATTGGTACCACGGATATCGATCTTTCTGGCTTATAAAAACAGATGAAGTGATTGCAAAATATTAACGTCATGTACACAAACCAACGCTGCACACCCATTACTCTCGGAGTAATTACTCGCGGACCCGTGATCGGATATATATGCCACGTATGTTAGATGAAAGAGGAGACACAGAGCTATCATTTGATACCAAATACATCCTTCTGGGTTATAAAACAGACGAAGTGACAGCAAAATAATAACTTCATATAGCTCAACTTACCCCACGTTTTTGTGGCAAAGCATGTTTATAATCCAACGCTATCATGTGTTTCTCTAAGGCAAAACATGTTCATAATCCGGTTTTGAGATCCTAGCAAATTCCTGCATGGCATCCAAATCAAGGCTCACATTGCATCCCAATTTGTTCAACAGAGAAACACCTTTTTTGCCTTTACTTTGTTCATGGCAATGCAGTTAAAAGTTGAGAATCATCATGAGTGCATACACCATAGTCACACATGCTAACAGGCAAACTTGGGTCAAGTCAGGTCAGATCAGTTCGTGTCACAGATATGGAGCGCAGAATGGTCATTTTTCATCGCTAAATAAAAAATGGCATTTATTTCCGTAAATCACACACCACATATTTCTGTAAATTGCTCAGCCCCAGAGTATCCCTCCAACATGGCAATTATATTGCCCGTTTCAGGACAGTCTGCCCTACACACACATGAAATGTATGTAGAGCTATGAGCTTGCTGTGGTGAGATACAGGTCAAAATATAAGAATTTTTATAATATGATTTTTATATTTTAATTCTTTAAAAATCTAAATAAAATCAATGCTAGTACTAATACATGGAATGATCTGGATCTGGATAGCCTAGACTCTGCTGAAAAAAACAATATATAATATGTGTGTGTGGCACTTAAAATGACCAGAATAAATCCTTATGAATAAAGGTAGTGAAAATGCCCTAAAAACAGCTTAGGGTTCTAAGGGTTAAGAGATTTATTGATTCCAGGCATCAAAATGGTTCTTCATTGAACTGTTGGATATACATTCAAAGTATGGTTGTATATAAATACACAATGTGTCTGTGTGTGTGGTTTTCTGTAGAATAAGAATATACAGAAAGGGTAATTAGAATACTGTATAAACTGAGTGATACATTATACTAAAATGTACAGTATGAACAGTTGCAATACAATTAGGAGGAATCTGTACAATACAAGTAATACACTAGATAAACTTATGTACATTTATATACAGACCTCTCAAGTAATTAAGTGCAGTAGGACGAAATGTACACATTAAGTTACATTAACAATATATACATAATATATAATTGCACCTAAGTAACATCAATGTGATGAGGAAACGAAGTTAGTGCAAAGAGGCAAGTAATAACGGCATAAATTCAAGTGCAGTACACTTGGTGATCAAATGGCAAAGCAGTAGGCCTGTTGCCGCCAGAAGGTCTAGAAAGACGACTGTTCATGTGAACGACGCATGGCGCCATAAGCACGACCAATACAACATTTGTAAGCTAAAATAATGCCTCAAACATTCACAAAACAGTGGAAATAACACCACAGGTCGAAAATACTATCAAAGCACTCACAAACCCGACCATTCATGTAACTTTAACCCTAGAAATTAGTATTCAGCAAGCCATTTAATTAACAGGCGTTTCCCCATTGAAATTAACTAGAGCTCACGGTAAAACCAAAGTTCCACGGTTACCGGACTGATCAGCATGCAGATAACACAACGAGGATAATTACAACAAAAATACAGACATAAATTATGCACTTACATTGTCATCAACGCACACGTACACACAAAGAGAATAATATTTTAGCAAGATGCTGGAGCAACGCGGAAAGTGTCTGCCAGCCAAGCACACTGAAACTCAAAATTCGTGCATGCACGCAAGTGCGTGGTACGTCACCGCTGACGTCTCTGGCGTCAAGACGCTGACTCCGGCAGGGAGTTTTCCACAGTGAGCATATACATTAACATATAATATATGAGAATATACATTAAAATATAATATATGAGAATATACATTAACATATAATATATGAGAATATACTTTAACATATAATACATGAGAATATACATTAACATATAATATATGAGAATTAAAATATAAGGGCCTCCGAGTATACGCCACAGAGTGTTCCGGTCGATGTTTACATTTAGAAGTAGGAGGTCACACACACTGTTTACATTTAGAAGTAGGAGGTCACGAGGAAGTGGAGCTACACACGGCATAACACACACACCTACAGGAGCCTGTCTGCTGAGGACACACAGCACTCTAAGCATCATACACAGAAATGCACAGGGTTAGTTAGTAACACCAATATGGATTCTGTCTATTAAAACATTAAGACAAATCTGAGCCACTCAAGAAGGATGCATTTAACATTTCATTTATTTTTTGGCTACTTACGTGCCTAATATGCGTTTTGGCCAAACTGGCCTCCATCAGGGCAATTCAAAAATGTGGTAGTTTACAAAATCTGCTGGACTGAGGTGTGAGGACAAGTGTACCCTGTAACCTCGTTCTGGCCCCCGGGGGAACAAGGACAATACCCTGGGCTCTTGAACTGGATCCTCTAAGATACTTGGCCACTGTGAATGTGCTATTCCAGGGATATGTGTGTGTGTGTGTAATGTGTGTGTGTGTAAACTAAATTGGCATGCTTCATGAAATGTTGTATATTGATTTCAATTACATCATTTTGTTTTTGTTTGTTAGATAGATTCTGTATATTGTCTTTTTACATTTTATTTGTAAATCTCCCTCCTCTGCAAGATAGCCTTACCTGTGAAGCACTTTGGGTCAACGGTAATATAGCCTTACCTGTGAAGCACTTTGGGTCAATGGTAAGATACTGTAGCCTTACCTGTGAAGCACTTTGGGTCAACGGTAAGATAGCCTTACCTGTGAAGCACTTTGGGTCAACGGTTGTTGTTTTAAATGTGCTATATAAATAAAGTGACTTGACTTGATATGTAGACCAACATCAGGGCCGCCTGCAAGAATGAATGCTATGGTACGCACACGCAGTGGCGTCGTTAGACCTGGGAAATCGAGGCTACAGCCCTTATGTGTTGGGAATAGCCCCGGATCTCTATGCCTTAAAAGATAATAATGAACATCTCCCTAGAGGTTCCAATCGAACACCACAGCCAGCAGCCACAACTGCAACATTGTTACTAACGCTGACCTGGCGTTCCTTACGGAGTCGGAATCATTTGTTGCAAATTCAACATCAGTGTTCTATTCTTCCCCCCTCTGTCGAACTGATATTACCAGAGCCCGTCTACAGTTTAATAGCCTACTTTTGCAGCGTATAGTTAGTTAATGTGGATACAAGAAGGGTGGGTGGGGGAGGGGGAGCAGCCAGTGCAAGAAGAGGTTGAGAGTGAGACATCATCTCCCCCAACCCCTGATAATACTTCCATCAGCTCAGGTTTGTGAAAAAAGCAGCCAGCTCTGGCTTTGAGTTAAAGGTAAACTATGCAGTATTGGCAATTTCCTTACTGTTTTCTCGGTTTTTGCTTCTTTTTCGCTGGCTTTGTCATGACGAATGTCTAAAGAAACTCCATCGCTACCTTTTTCTAGCCGGTGCCTGGCGTGTATGTGTATTTGAATGCAGTAAAGCAATTCGTTACACTCGGTATACTTCCTGACACTGAGGCCGTCGGCCCGGCCCACAGTTGCAAGGGTGGTTTTCCCGCTCACAGGCGCTAGAGGAAAGCGAGACGGCCACCATTCAACCCGAAAAAAGTCATTGCCAAAAGTCAAACCATTCCAATGACTCTGAAGCTGTTAAATGAAGTTGAATGTAGTTTACAAGATGATTTATACAGCAGAGGCGGAGCTTGAGGGGGTGCGGCACCCCGGGCCCGGGACCCGCAGGGGCGCCCCTCCCCCACCTCCGGGTTAAGGTGGGACGGGCCTCTCCCCCACCTCCGGGTAAGGTGTGACGGGCCTCTCCCACGGCACAAGGCCGGAGGAGCTAAGATCATGCAACCGGTTTCTTTTCAATCATTTTCATCAGAGTGGGACGTATTAGGCTTATTTGCCCCAGTCAGGAAGAGTTATGACTCACGGTTGCTGAAAAGTTTTGAAACTTACTTTGATGATTTAGTAGGTGTAAAATATTGAATAAAATGTTCTGTTGTATGACTGGCTTTATTTTAACTCTCATATTTAACTTTACGACGTGCAAATTTACAAAATTGGATCAACGATATTGTCTCCTGCAGGCGTCAATGAGAGAACACTTACATGATTTTGGTTTCGATTTTCTAATTGGAGTAAGTCTTTGTAACACGTCATGATACATTTGATCAGTTTGATCGTTGTTTTGGTATGAAGCATCTTTTACGTAGCCTAATGAATGCGCTCTAGAAAGTGAAAGTAGCCTAACCTAGGCCTATATGCGCTCTGTGTCTGAGCTGTCTGTGTACGTCCGCAATTGATTACGTTCCTCAAATGGAGAACACATCAATCTCATGGTATTTTTTGCCATAAAATGCATGAAACATGCAAGTTCAAAATCCCGCCGGTAGCCACGTTACATCTCCGTTTCATATTTGCCTAGGCTACTAGCCTACAATAAATGAATTGAACGAACCAAACTGACAACAGGTATATCTACTGATTCGGTCATTGAGACTACAGAATACAGTACAACGAACTTTCTGTCTTTCTGAAGTTTATTTTTGTATTCCGGGGTACAGTAGCCTAATTGCCTAATGTCTTGACAAGAGTTTTTCTTACTGGCTTGCTGTTTAAACTGACTGCGCCGCTCTGAACATTCCTGCCCGGTTTATGACGTAAACCGCTACATCTCGGCTCTGGCATTGCCTAAACTCATCGTGTGGGAAATCAGATTATCTGTCAATATTGGGCTTTGAAAGTAAGGGATATTTGCTCAGTAATTGTAGGCTACATTTTGTAACATTTATAGAGAAACCGAGGGGAAGTTAAATTAGAAATTAGAATCTTTGGAAATTGAAAACACATACAAAAAAATATTCAGGGTTTTTAAAAAGAGATTCGGGGCTTGAGCCCCCGAAGCCACCCTCTCAAAATCTGATGTACCTTACAAAATGAATGTACAACAAACTATGTGAATGAGTTACACAATTTATAATGAAACTCTAGTAAGGTCACTGAAGGCAAAAGTGATGGCAAGCAAGCTCACTAATGGAGACAGTGATTAGCCAGAGTGTTGCGTCAATCATATTCAACGGCAGGAAGTATGAAATTCTGCCGTATCGGTCACTGCTTCACGGGTGGGACTTATCTGCCATAAGGATCAATTGAAACAGAAAAAAATCCATGAGCCGCCTGGGGTTTCACTCGATTTACATTGAAGTCAACTGGGAAAGATATCTATGGTAGTGAAGCAAAACGAAAAGTTGGTGAAGCAGTCTGATTCACTGTCATTCTCTGTTCCACCACAGGTGGCGATGGCGCTGTTGTCACTCACAGAATTTATTTCAGGAAAACAGCTCGTGTTAGTGACTGTATGTCTGTTTCAAAGGACTAAAATTGGGATTATTTTAAGATTTTTTTGTGTTTTGTTTTTTACTTTTTTTTTGGTGAAGCACTGCTTCACCTGTAGTCTTATAGAAGCCACCTCTGGCCTACACACTTTAACACATAGCATTCTTAATCTGTTTTACTATTTCTATTTTACATGAGTAGTCGGCAGGGTTTGCTCCTTTTAAGTGTTGATGATTTCATCGTAGTCGATAGCATCCAATCATGTTTGTATTTCTGCCATATGCCTGCACAGAAGTCTAAATAATCATAGTCGATAGCATCCAGTCGTGTTTGTATTTCTGCCATATGCCTGCACAGAAGTCTAAACAGTCATAGTCGATAGCATCCAGTCGTGTTTGTATTTCTGCCATATGCCTGCACAGAAGTCTAAACAGTCATAGTCGATAGCATCCAATCGAGTTTGTATTTCTGCCATATGCCTGCACAGAAGTCTAAACAGTCCAAGAAAACTGCCTGTGTTTTTTGTATCATCATTTTCCTTGTATCCAAGCAAAGGTATTTCTTACTTTACGCATGTGAGCAAAACGTCAAGTATGACTTTAATATGCTCCTGATTTCTCTCCATCACCTCACCTCGTCTGCCCTCTGTGTTAACAAGCTGATGGAGGACTGTGCCACGGTCAGACATAGATTCCCTAAAGTTGAATTTCTCCAAAGCAAACGTATGAGCTTTGCTGCTTTCATGCTCAGAACAAGCGTGATCGATGTGTTTCCAGGCTCTACATCCTTCATGGCTAAACCTCTCTTCTCCGCCCTTCTCACCAAAATGTCGGCACATTTGACAGAATACGAAATCTTTACAAAATGCTGAGCTTTAAAAATGGGTATATGTCGTACCAGCGCGAGGAAAAGCTCCTTCTCTTGTGCCCGATTACAGACACAGAGTACTGTTTGAGTTTGGGCTGTGTTGCTGGCTCATCTACAGCCGATAGGTCCACAGTCAGTGAAGCAGTAGTGGCCGATGAAGACAGCGTGGGAATTCATGGGTTTCATCAGGTCCCTTTACACAGGTGTATTAATCAAGCACCATGCAGTTTGCATTGATAATCAAGATGCTTGATTTTATACACCTGTGGAAAGGGACCTGATGAAACCCATGAATAGGCATCCATGACATGACTGTTTACTGTGGCTTGCTTCACCTTCTCCAGTATGGAAGAGGAGGTCTTGAAGTTCTATGCCCCTGCTCTGCTAGCAGTCCTCCACAAATGAGCCCACACTAGCATTAGCACAATAGCATTAGCACACTAGCTTTAGCACACTAGCTTGAATACATTTTAAGATGAGTCTGAAACATGACAAAATGTGGAAAACTTGAAAGGGTCTGAAAATGTTCCGGTTGCACTGTAGTTATGGTTATCATTCCTGGGGCCTATTGCACAAAAGCAGAATTAAGACATCCGGGATAAGTTACTGAGCTGCGCTCAATGAATCCAAAACAAGAGCGTACAGGCTTAATTGGTTGCACAACGAGCAAGCCAGGATGAGCAGACACAGATTCATCAAGCCAGGTAAAACCTATCCTGGATAAGTGCACGCTCACTGCTCCCTCAAACAGATCCCGCCACCGATCACAGATTCACTGATTCACCATGGCAACTAGAGCAGCTTCATTGATTCCTCTACGGTGTGAAGTAGGTAGCGATAGCCTTTTCACAACAGCAACAAACAGCAATACCTCTGTTTAGGAGAATATTGCAACTAGTTCCGCGACCACCACGTGTGAAATGGTTACGGCGCTCCCGTGATGTCACATTGTCGCATGACAGGTCGGGAATGGCGAGTAGGCTATGTAAAAGTTAATTAATGATCACAAACGTTTAAATAATGACAGTGGGTCTAGTTATTTGTGATAACAATGTGTAGTGGGCAGTGGAATAACTATTAGTTTCCATTTGTTGTGACTGCTGACTGAGATAAGGGATGAGATTAAATAGATCCTGGAATTTAGCCTGGTCTGGAGCAGGCTAGCTCCACAGAATAAATCGCCATGGCAACTTATACCATAACATATCTTGCTACCCCCTATCCCGCTTTTGTGCAACTGGATCACAGATAAATTGAGCCAGGATAACCAAGATATCCCGGCTTAATCCCTTATCCTAGTTTTGTGCAATAGGCCCCTGGTGTGAACAGCCCTTTAGTCATGATGGAAAAAATATGTTGGTCGTTGACAAACATATTTCGTCTCGTCTGATGAAATTAACACTACAGGCACGTTAGGCAAAAACAGCTCCGTGATCTACTCCACTGATGATGATGTATGGTACACAAATGTGACCCTAATAAATCCTTCAGGGAACATTCTCTATAAAGGTGATTAAAATAAGCACTAATACCTCAAGGGAGCGCTCTAGGGACGTTCCCAGTGGTGGCCCTACCTTGTATGACGCCCTGGGCAACGAAACTTTGTACAACAAGAATATTGTCTTAGAGTAAGTAATCAATCAGGGAAATTACATGTAGATTAGTTCTATGCTATTCACCTGGAGTGTGTTGCCTATTAAGGCTTGTAGTATACTAATTAGCAGTAGTATAAGCAGGCTTTTAGTATACTAATTAGCAGGCTTAAAACTCAACATTCAGCTTGGTAGAGGTAGAGTCAAGATACAACAAGGTAGAATTAGCACTCCGATATGTGTAATAGTTTACCGACTCCATAAACAAGGTAGAATCAGCACTCCGATATTATGTGAAATAGTTTACCGACTCGATAAACAAGATAGAATCGCCACTCCGATGTTATTATAACGTTTCAAAAGAATCAGTCATAGGATGTTGTCACTGAGTTTTGATAAAGGAGCAGGGACACAGACAACGAATACTGCACACACTAGGCAGGTCAAACACACGCATACACTCCACGAACAGGGGTGGACGCAGCCACCCACACGAGAAGGGTCACACACTAGAGAGAACTGAAAGGGTGAACATGAAGCACTGGAAACACGTACATAAATGGCAAATAAGGACATTATTACACACAAAACAAACCCCAATGTCCCTCCAGTCAGTCTGCAGCAACACGTCTTTAGCGCCGACGTTACATTATTATTTACAGACTCGATAAACAAGATAGAATCAGCAGTCCGATGTTATTATTTACCAACTTTTTCTTAAATCTGCCCTCAGACCTCTTATCTTTCTAGATGTTATTCATTTTCTTAAATTGAGAGAGAGAAAGACAGAGAGAGAGAGAGAGAGAGAGACACACACACACACACACACATATAGACAAACACTCTCTCTGTGTGTGCGTCACACACACACACACTCATATTGTTCGTATAGGTCATGCAGATTGTATAGACCAGGGGCCTATTGCACAAAACTAGGATAAGGGATTAAGCCGGGATATCTTGGTTATCCTGGCTCAATTTATCCGTGATCCAGTTGCACAAAAGCGGGATAGGGGGTAGCAGGATATGTTATGGTATAAGTTACCATGGCGATTTATTCTGTGGAGCTAGCCTGCTCCAGACCAGGCTAAATTCCAGGATCTATTTAAAAATACCCCTTATCTCTGTCAGCAGTCACCACAAACGGAAACCAATAGTTATTCCACTGCCCACTACACATTGTTATCACATATACCTAGACCCATTGTCATTATTTAAACATTTGTGATCATTAATTAACTTTTACATAGCCTACTCGCCATTCCTGACCTGTCATGCGACAATGTGACGTCACAGGAGTGCCTCGCACCTGGTGGTCGCGGAACTAGTTGCAATATTCTCCTAAACAGAGGTGTTGCTGTTTGTTGCTGTTGTGAAAAGGCTATCGCTACCTACTTTACACCGTAGAAGAAGCAATGAAGCCGCTCTAGTTGCCATGGTGAATCTGTGATCAGTGGCGGGGTCTATTTGAGGGAGCCGTGAGCGCACTTATCCAGGATAGGTTTCACCTGGCTTGGTGAATCCGTGTCTGCTCATCCTGGCTTGCTCGTTGTGCAACCAATTAAGCCTGTACACTCTTGTTTTGGATTCATTGAGCGCAGCTCAGTAACTTATCCCGGATGTCTTAATTCTGCTTTTGTGCAATAGGCCCCAGGTGTGCCAAACCATAAGCACTTTAGCTAATTCTAAAATAAGTTTTGGCAAAACAGTAAACTTTTCTGTTCCTCATGACACACCTGATGTGAAATGTTGGACAGGAAGAGGGGCAGATCTGCAGAAAGTGATATGCGATTTGGCAGTTTTACGACATCATCACACACACACACACAAAGACATGTAAATAACCTCATTATCAGATCTGCAGAAAGTGATATGCGGTTTGGCAGTTTTACGATTCCTTACGGCCTATCTTTGAAACTGAAGGCCGGATATTTTTGCAAACCTCTAGCCACAAAGCTTTTCCATACTAGCACATCTTCATTATGCCATCTTAGCAGATGCCTGTTCTCATAACTATGTTCTATAATAAAAGCTATATAATCATCATATGCCATCTTAGCAGATGCCTGTTCTCATAACTATGTTCTATAATATAAGTATACATAAGTATAGTAGTATATACTAGTACAGTATAGTATATTATAGTATAGTATACTATAACTTGTTATGTATTAAAGTGCAGACAGCATTCCTCTGAGATGTGGTAATATATAAATTGCACCAAAATGCAAACACAAACATGAGCAAAGATCCAAAGATTGCAAAATGGACCCTAATAAGGTCTTAAGGTTAAAACTTGACCCTCTCAAGACCTAAAATGATTTGAGAAATTCTAGCAGTCTCATGTGCAACAGCTGCACAAGCTTCCCTTTGTGAAAGGACTAACACTAGTCTTCCTCAGTGGAAGGTCTTCCGTTGTGAAAGGACTAACACTAGTCTTCCTCAGTGGAAGGGCCGATAGTTGTCTTCCGTTGTGAAAGGACTAACACCAGTCTTCCTCAGTGGAAGGGCCGATAGCTGTCTTCCTATATATAGAATCATAATGCAAATGATCATATATATAATCATAATGCAAATGAAGTAGCGTTGTGTTGCTTTGCAATTTGTAGCTCACTCTGTGGTGCAGGAAAAGGATGTGTGTGAGTGTGTATGTGTGTGTGCGTGTGAGTGTGAGTGAGTATGTTTGCGCGCATGTGTATGTGTGTGCATGTGTGTCTGTGAATGTGCGTACGTCAGTGAGAGGCAGCGAGAGACGAGAGTATGTGTGCGCATGTGTGTGTATGTTTGCACACATGTGTGTTTGTGTGTGTCTAAGTGCGTCAGTGATAATCAGAGAAAGATGAGAGAGAGAGAGAGAGAGAAGCAGACAGCCACAGAGACTGCATGGCCACGTTCAGCATGGCCACGTTCAGTAAAGTGGTTTTCCTGGTGATGTTGCTCTCGTCTAGCGGTCATCCTTTCTCCTACCTGAAGACTGAAGTCAGGTTTGGACTCACAGGGGAAGAAGCAACATTCCCGATTCTCCCTGACCTCTACGTGACCCCTGCCAGGTACGAGGCGTTTCTCTACAGGCTGACCCTAAACGGAAGCGTCCTGCTGAAGAACTCGTCTGACCCGTCACAGTCCTACGGCTCCGAGCGGCCAGACCGGGTCAGCTGCTTCTACGCGGCGAGGGACGCCGCCCTTTCTTTCGTCCTGTGGAACCTCTCCCTGTCGGACAGCGGCGAGTACATGACGGAGACCTGGGCAAACGGAACGTATCGAGACTGGACGCTCTACAAACTGACCGTTTGTGCCGGACGAGTGGAGACTAGAAAGGAAGAGTTTGAAGAGGCCATAGAATGGACTCTGAGTGATGTCAGCGTGGGTCAGGGGGACATTCTGCAGATGTACGCCCAGAACATGTTTAAACCCTCGTGTCCACCTAAGAAAGGCATGAGCACGTTAATCCTGGACACACAACGCTCCTTTGGGAGCCTTGAGTCTGACCTGAACGTTACAGTTGAGTCGCTAAGTAACGGCTCCTCAATCCGAATTTGGAACGTGAGGCGGTTTGGGGGCCGAGTGTGCTCCCATATCCTGCGCTGGAGAGCTGACGAGTGCCACCTGCACAGTGAGAGGGCCTGCACGTTCCTGTTCGGACGCACAGCGTCCCACCTGCACTTCCTGAAGGCAGGAGAGCGCTTCGCTCTGGCCTGCAGCCCTCGTGTGCCCGTGGGACCGGCGCTGTGGTCCACTCCCCACGGGCCTCGTGTGCCCGCGGGACCGGCGCTGTGGTCCACTCCCCACGGGCCCCTTTCTAGTCGAGTTCCAAGTGGGCCTTCGGAGGAGGTCGAGGCCGACGTGTCCGTCAGCGGCGTGAGAAATGAGACTCTGGTGGTTTCGGCCGTCACGCCTGCCCACGCCGGGAGGTACTGCTGCTCCCCCGAGGGTCGTCCGCAGGAGAGAAGCTCGCACCGGCTCTTCGTCTGCCACCAGCTGACCCCCAGACGCCTGGCCATCGCCTGGGCCGACAGCGTGGAGCTCAGATGCGACGTAGAGGCCGAGACCTTCTCCATCGTCCAGTGGTATCGTCTGAGGGGCCAGGAGCCGGAAGATCTGCTCCTGGAAGTGGACGACTCGTCTACGGGGCGCATCCATGAGGACCTGGGCGGTCGAGTAACCTTCTCCCGGCGCTCGTTGACCATCTCAGGCCTCCGCGCTGAGGGCGCTGGGCTCTACCGCTGCCGGCTGTGGCAGGGGCTGAACAGGAGGGACGTCTCTTGCTTTGAGGGGACAGTTGAGCTGGTCAGCATGGGCTGGTACTGCGTGCACGCCTTACTTCTGGGCTTTGGGCTGCTGGGGATGATCTGTGCTCTGACCGCCGTGACTGTGGGGCTCCGAGGACACCAGAGGAGCTCAGCAGAGTAGACTGTTCTGACCGCCGAGCTCAGCAGAGTAGACTGTTCTGACCGCCGTGAGGGTGAGAGTAGGCGAACACACGAGGGCTTTGATCTGCATTCAGGTATCTGGGCCTGGTACTTTTAGCTGTATTTTTTTGTTCTTATAATTCCCCTGTCCTTTTAAGGTGTGTTATATTTCTCTTAAATGATTTCTTCACATGTAAGATATTTCAGCATATCCTTGAGTTTCTCTGCTTATGATTTTCATTCCAATGTGTGTATGGTTACGGTTACTGTGGTAAGCGCAGACTTTCAGAATATTAACATTATAATAGATTATTTTTAAAAAGTTGGTACACCTACATTAACCAAAGAAGTTATAATAACAATATCAAATACAAGACCATAAATGTGCAAACCACATTTATTTTTCATTGTACTTAAGGTTACATTTTCCCTGTACTTTTGAGTATCTTTTATATATCTTTTATATACATCTATATTCTGTCTTCACATTTTGAATAAATAACGTGGGTGTGTGTACAATGCTACAGTGGCAGCTGCTTTTGTTATTGGTTAATTGGGCAGATAGACAAACCTGTAAGGACCACTGCTGAGTGTTCATTTGGATCAGAGTGTCGACTAAATTAATAAATATAAATGATCGACCAAATTATTGAATATAAATGATCAACTAAATAAATATAAATGATCGACTAAATTAATAAATATAAATGATGAACTAAATTATTAAATATAAATGATCAACTAAATGAATAAATGTAAATGTTTGCAAACAACTAAATTAACTAGAAATGTAATGCCAGAGGAATTACAATAGTGGATGGAAAGCTGCTGGCTTAATGTTGGTGGGGAGATTCCTGAAAAAAAAAACATTGAATCACTTAATGTTTGAGTTCATACAAACTCTCGTACCAAAACACCTTGTGTGGCAAGGCGTGCAGCTGGCTTTAGGCCATTATGACATCATAGCCATTCAAGTCTAAGGGGGAATAATGAGCTTTTTAACATTTTTAAACCCCTATTTCTCAAAAAGTATAAACTTTTTAAAAAATCTGAAATAACAACTCTCTTGCCCCACTCCAGACCTTCAGAACGGTTATTTCAACATGTCTGTACATTAGGCGTTTAGAGTCACATTCATTCTTGAAAAGGTAAAAAGAAAAGGTTATAACTAGAAAATGCAATTCCAGGGAATTACCATTGCATGTAAATGCAAAAAATCTGCTGTGTATAACATTATATTGCTTACAGTATGATTATTCAGATTACATAGTCTTACATTATTCCTGAAAACCACTTGGTTAGATGTTAGCTTAGAGTATATGACAGTCAGTAAAAATAAATTGTCAATTCAATATAGATCAACATTCTTTGTTTTAATACAGCAGAATGATACTGAAAATACACTAATGAACACTTACCAATGTAAGCTTGAAGTAAAAATCACAGTTGTGTATATTATATATACAGAACTTGATAATGCCAATCATATTATCCTAAGACAGATCTATTTATCAGTGGTAACTCTGAACTGGCAGCAACAGCTAGAGGCCTCAGTTAATGGTATTAGGTCAAATTTGATGGTGATACATACACTGAAGAATAAAAGAGTCCGCCCTTCAGATGATCAGTTTTAGACAGAACTTAGGTTAGAATCTTATTTTTCACACAACACAGCTCAGGTCTAAAAAGAGAGGTCTAACAGCACAGCTATGTTTCACAGATGTTACAGCACAGGTATGATTAAAGGTATGAATGGTTGACAAATATGATTAACAAGTATACATGTTCCATATAGTTAGTGAGTATAGTCCTCACACAACAATATATTTCTCAGAATGTCTCAGTGTAGATCTCAGATAAGTCTCAGTATGGTTAAATGGTATGTGCACAGATTTGTTGAGATATGGTCACTTGTTTGTAAGAATGTATGTTAGTAGGTATGTTGCTAGCAACATTGTCAGAAATGTATGGTTGACAGGTGTACACACAGACAGGCACACACGTAATGTCATACACGGTCATCACCACTGGTCTGGTCTGGAACCTAAAAGACAAAAGCAAACAAGTTTAACAGTTATACTAAAACAATACAAGGAATGTCTGCAATTGTACAACTGTTCAATACAACTCATTTATTTAAGTGAAGTTGTTACATTACATTAGGCTGACACACTTTTAACCTAACGACTAACATCGTAAACAGTTTAAGCTTTAAACAATTCTCTCAACAATTCTAGGACAATAAAAATAGGTAGAGTATAATCCAATTGTTGTACCATCAAGCTACTGGTAGTTAAGCTTAAATACTAGCCTATAGTATTTAATTGCAAACAAAGCAGAATTCTGTGTTTTATTGTTTTCAGTTTAAGGATAGTTGATAGCTAATCATATTTTTTTTACATATAAAACGTTAACAGCTTAGAAAACTTTGCAGGCAATGGGTTTGTTGTTGCTGTTGATAATCATACGAGTAAGGACGGATCATTATGATACTAAGTATCTATAACCAACTGCTATAACTTGAACAGCTTGCTAGGTCTGTCAGCCACATTTTTTCCTACAGATTACAATGTACTACAACTAGAAAGCTTGATTCTCGGGCCAGGCTAAACTTTAATTTATAGACCAGAACAATGCAGAAATGAGTAGGTCATGTAAACATTGTAGCCTATGTTGACAACACAAACATTATAGCTCAACTTAGTGTGTTTTAACAAGACTTTAGTCGTATGGTCCATTTCCTAACAGTAGCCTATTCATGGCTTTCATACGGTCCCTTTCCACAGGAGTATTAATAAAGCACCAATGCATTCATAATCTAGGTGCTTGATTGTATACATCTGTGGAAAGGGAACAGATGAAACCCATCAATAGACGAACTATAGCATACCGTGATAGTGTTTACTTAGGCTACGTAAGAATCAGGAGCGTAGAATGAAAATGTAGCCATGGGCTATTTGATACACAAACAAGCGGTGTACAACGTTAAACATTTGTTAAAATAAAAACAGGAGCATATTTGCTAAAATGTGAAAGGTAGAAGCTATAACATTATGACCATCAACAAGTAGCTAACGTTATTCATGCCATGAATGAAACCCATGATGGGTTTCATCAGGTCCCTTCACACAGTAGCCTAGGCCAGGGGTCCCCAACCTTTTATGTACCATAGACCGGTTTGATTCCTATTTTTTTTTCACGGACCGGCGGGGGGTGGGGGGGGGGGGGGGGGTTCCATGTTCCATATGTGTTGTGCATGCATTACTTGAAAAGAACTAGCTCCAGTTATGTATGAACTTGAAGAAGTGAAAATTGAACAATATGAACTATGAATATTGAACAACTTGAAGCTAAAGTGTGAACATGCTTAACAAAATATGGGAACAAAACATGGGAACTAAACGTGCATTACGAATATAATCAGTGGGAGCCCTGCTTGTTTCCCTGCAACAAGAAGCTTCCTTCTGGGGGTGATGGAAGACAGTGACACCCTCAGTGTGTTTGAAATGTCCAGTCAATTGCGCAATTTGGTCTTAGTTGCAGTCATTGGCGAAAACCCGGCCTCGCATAGATATGTGGTGGGAAATGTTTTCAGCGCTTTTACGGCTATCTCGGGATATTCTGCTTTGGTTTTGATCCAAAAACCCGCCAGAGACGTTTCCTTATACACACTCTTAAGACCACCGTCATTTGCAATTTCGATCAACTGCTCTTCCTCCTGCGCTGACAAGTTAGGACTATTCGGGATATTGACAAATGGGTTGCGGACCCACTCATTGGTTTTGCGTGGATCTTTGGAGGATGGGAAGTAGCGCTCAAACTCATTTGAAAGCGCCAACAAGGTGATGGCACCAGCTGCGAGAGAAAAGGCCCTGCCTCAGTCTCTCCCAAAACCCCCACTACTGTTTGGAACATATCAAATACACCACGATCCACTCGTCGTCCCCACAAATCAAGCTTGCTTTAAATGCAGCGACTTTATCTGCCAGTTTAAAGACAGTCGTCATTCTCCCCTGGAGTGACAGGTTGAGGTCATTAAGCAACCCGAATATGTCACACAGGTAGCGAGTTTTGACGCCCAGTCCTCATCACTAAAATGTGCAGCTAACGGTGACTTTCTCTGCAGCTCTCATAACTCAAACACTCTGGCCAGTGACCTGCTAAAGATGCTTGTTTTTGTTGCTCATTCTAGTAGTTTAGCTAACCGTGTGACACTACCGTTAAGCCAAGAACTGATCAAGTGAAGTGAGCTGACCTGAGGCTGCATGGCGCTGAAGGCAATATGTAAAAGTGTTGAAGGCGGGACAGACAGACATAAGAAAATAGACCTTGCAAAATGCAAATATGCGTGCAATCAAACAACTGCATATAGACCTATGCCATGTAAAAACGTGACATTATTGCGAATTAAATTTAGTTTAGTTAGCATGCATTTTTTTTTAACTCATGTAAGTAGGCTACGGCCCGGTTAGGAATGTCCTGCGGCCCGGTGGTTAGGGACCGCTGGCCTAGGCTACAATCAAGCACCATGCAGTCTGCATTCATAAGCTATTCTAGGTGCTTGATTCTGCCGAAAGTGACCTGATAGAACCAGAGCCTAGTATCTATATGCCTAACGTTACTTCTCTGGTTTTCGTTAACGTTGTAGTTAAAAGCGCTGCTGGTTAGTAGGCCTATGAACTAATGCACTAATTAGTGCATTACGTTTTGATTAATCGTTAAGCTATCGAAACCTACAGCTAATCGGTCACTGTAAAGTTGACGACATATTAACGTTGATTAACAGTGGGTTTCTTTACATAATACATATCAGCGTAGCAAGGTGCTAACGTCAACTATTTCACTAACGTTACCCTAGCGTTATAGCGTTAGTTTTAGTTATTTGTGACCCATCATTTCATACATATAACGCTAACGTTACATTATGTTTGACGACATAAATGACTCAAATACCAAAAAACCGGAACACTTACCTTGTCTCTAATTAGAGAAATGTGCCACTGAAGGTTTACGAGCAAATAAAGTGACCACGGCACAGCAGGCGAAGACGTTCAGAAGATTCACAGCTCCAGCGGTAGCTCGCGTTCAGCTGTTAATTGTTTTCAGCTGCAGGTCACGTCATAATGCTTAAAGTTGCCGCCATGGAGGTCAATGTTAAGTCAATGGGAATTTATTGCTCTTTTATCGTAAATATCTCAAAAAGTATAAAGTTTACAAATGTAAAAATGACATTGTACGGGCAAGGGCAAATATCTTTTCCAGAAAAGGTCCGAGACATACTGAACTTGTCTCCAACGTCTTTTCACATACTGATCATGAGGCCCGAACAATCCAGGTGGCAGAGCCGGTTTACCCTTCAGAAGCAGAAGATGATTAGGAGTGAGTGGCTCCAAATCATTTGGATTATCTGAGAGCTGGGTGATTGGACGATCATTCAAAATGGCTTCCACTTCGCAGAGCACTGTATGCAATCCATCATCATCCTCAGTTCTCTTTCTGCTCCAATGAAGTTGGTGCCGCTATCAGACCTTAGCTGTGACACTTGCCCTCTTCTGCTGATTAAAACATTGCAAAGCATTGATGCAAGCGTCTGTTTCCAATGACCCTGCTACCTCCAAATGGACAGCCCTGCTTGCCATACAGCTAAATATAGCACCATATTGCTTGCAGGTCGATATTCCCTTCTTAACTTCGACCGGGCCAAAGTAATCCACTCCCGTGTTGGTGAATGGTGGTAAATCAGGGAGTACTCTGACCTTTGGAAGATCTGCCATTTTTTGTTCTATTGCTCTACCATTATAGCGCTTACAAAAGCTGCATTCAGAGATGACCTTACGTACTGCAGAATTGGCATTAGTAATCCAGAACCTCTTCCTCACTGCAGACAATGTGTGAGCGCGTCCACTATGGCCCAGATTCTGGTGCACATGCTTGAGAATGAGCGTAGAGACGTGCTGATCCTTTGAGAGGATGAGTGGATGTTTGGCCTCTTCAGGCATTGCCCCTTTACTCATTCTACCTCCAACTCTCAAGAGTCCATCATCCAGAACTGGATCCAACCTGTATATGGAACTCTGACGCCTTATGGTCGCCTGAGATGATAGAGCAGCAATCTCTATCTCTATCAGTCCAGAAGACAGAGTGACTCAGTTTAAGCTTCAGCTCTGCTCTTAACATTGAATCTACTCTGACAGCAAGTACAGCTGCTGTCAACTCCAGCCAGGGAATAGTCATGGCCTTCAGTGGAGTCACTCTGGCCTTGTCCAGGAGAAAGGAAACCTGAACGTCGCCTGACTGATTTAACACGCGAATATATGTTGCAGTTCCGTAACCACCTTTGCTTGCATCTGCAAAATGATGTAATTGGGCATACACGATCATTCCGAAATTCCCCGGCTTGATGCACCTGGTCACATTAAATGTTGCCAGCAAATCCAGATCCTCCAACCATCCTTTCCACTGATGCAAGATGTCAGGTGGCAAATCATATCTCCTCCTACAGAGTTCTTGCTGCAACATTTTTGCAAGTAAAGTGACTGGTGCCAGGAAGCCTATAGGATCATTCACTGAGCTGGTGATTGACAGCATACCACATCTAGTGAGAGGCTGCCCTTTCATCTCCATCTTAAATTTGAAGGTGTCGGTCTCCACACACCACTGTAGGCCTAAAGCTCTTTCCACTGGATGCTTGTCTCAATCTAGGTCCAACTCCTTTAGGTCTTGAGCCCTTTGATCCTCAGGGATGGCTTGTAAAACAACACGACTGTTGCTAATCCACTTTTCCAAGAGGAAACCCCCCTTTGAGCATAAAGCAGTGAGGTCCTTAATTGTCTGGATAGCTTCCTGTGCCGTGGCAGAGCTCTTCAAACAATCATCCACATAGACATTTTGTTTAATAGATCGGAGTACTTCCACTGCACACTTGGACTGATTATCATCTGCAGTTTTTCTCAGTGCAAAGGCAGCGCAACTGGGAGAGGAGACTGCGCCGAACAGATGTACGGTCATCCTATATTCCACTAGGTCTTTAGTGATATCTCCATTTGGCCACCAGAGAAATCGAAGAAAATCTCTGTCTTCCTCAGCGACCTTTACCTGGTGGAACATGGCTTGAATGTCACCCATGAATGCCACAGTTTCTTCCCTAAAGCGGGTAAGGACTCCAAGCAATGAGCTAGTGAGGTTGGGACCCTGTAGCAGTTCGTTGTTTAGACATGCTCCTTGGAAGGTGGCCCCACAGTCAAACACCACCCGAAGTGAGCCCTTTCTTGGATGGTGAACCCCATGATGGGGAATGTACCACACCTTCCCACTTTCCCCAGGTAGCTGTTGCTGCGGTACACGTTCTGCATAGGTTTTACTGATGAGCTTGTTCATGTACCCTGCATACTCCTGATGCAAGTCATTGTTGTTCATAAACCTTCGTTTTAAACCCTGTATCCTTTGCTTGGCCACTGCAGAGTTGTTTGGCAGAAAGACTTCTTTCCTTTTGAAAGGGAGTTTCAGACAATCAGATATTTCTAGACCAGTCAAGGAGTGAGCTGGAACAATCTTTTTCTTGCACCATAGTCCTCAACAAGAAGTTGGTTCTCCTCCCTGTAATATTCAGCTTTTGCATTAGATGTTCTGAGCAAAATGTAGCTGAGCTACCAGCATCTAGGAAGGCATATGTTTTTATAATGCGGTTCCCCTTTGTGGATTTCACCTTAACAGGTAAAATGGACAGAGCACATCGGTCTTCTCCGGCCCCTGTATGGCCACATGTTTTGAACAAAGTCGACTGGCTATTAGAAGATTCCTCTACTTGCTCCGGAGTTGCAGACAGCCTGTTCGACCACAAACTTTACATGTCAAGCGCTGCTCACAATCTCGGCTTATATGACCAGAACATAAACATGCAAAGCAAACTCCCTTTTCCCTCAGATAGCTAATCTTTTCTTTGTGCTTCTTTCTCTGGAACTGCTTGCATTCCTCCAAGGTGTGACTTCGAGTACGACATCAAAGGCACTCTGCTTTCTCAGAGGTCTCGGAGTCTGAAATTGGTTCAGACACTCCTTCAGGCAAATCCTGTGATGTTACTGTGGTGGCGACAACATTTCCCTTTACTCTATCCCTGGGCTGGGATTTAAACCTAGAGAGACCCTTTACCCCTGTGGCACCAGATGATGGATCCTGTATGTCAACAAACAGAGGATCGGAGAGAATTTTGACACGGCGTTCAATAAATGTGATCAAATCATTGAAATGAGCTCGGTGACTAGTTGTTTCCATTATGTCATGTGCTTTAGTCCTCCACTGCTCCCTCATCTTGAAGGGTAACTTTGAAATGATGGTTCTCATGTTCACTGGCATGCCTAATTCCTGTACATATGGAAGCTCCTCCATTACATTACAGCAGCCACGCAAAAATAAAGAGTAAGCTTGGAGTGATTTGACATCCTCAGATTTTATGGTTTCCCACGCCAGAGCCCTTTCCATATAAGCAGTTGCGATTTTATAAGGATTTCCAAAGTGTTCCTGTAGAAGATCCTTTGCCACTGTATAGCCACGATCTTGTGCCATGTGCTGACAACTACGCACCAATTCTTGTGGCCGTCTTCTTGTAAACTGTTCCAAATAGTATAAGCAGTCTGCCTTTCCTGCCTGGATTTTTTGATTTTCGGTGCCGTTTAAGTAGTATAGTCTATAGTATACTACTTAAACGGCACCGATCAAAAAATCCAGTAAACCAAACGGCAGAAATTAGTATAGACCAATGCCCACCAGCTTTTTTCTACTACCTACAGATATTTTACCCGGTATGATATTTGAAACGCCATGTTATTTCCCATAGACAATCGACGCCAGGAAGTTGGATGGATACGGAAGTTACGGAGGCGGGACTTATTCTGGAGAGGTCTATTACCGTGGATCCAGTTTCATTAGGTTTTATTATCCAAGCGATTCCCGGCAGCACTTGTAATTCCAATCGTGCATACAGTCCAAAGAACCGTAATTCCAAACATGCAAAGATAATCCAAAGACCAAACGCAGTCCCAACTGATGGCAGGTTTTTGACTAATGTTGTAGAAGATCGGCCTACTGCGGATCTACTGAAATGTTAGGCCCTGGAATGACCTGGTTGACGCGTTAAGTTGTTACCGTTTAAGAAGAGCCCAAGCGTTGTCCTTGCTTGAAAGAGTATCCATTTATTCCACAACGTAGGATTAAAACAGCATGGCAAACGCACCTTCACGGTAGAACGGTCAAAAACCTTTTGCCCTTCCGGGGTCAACACCTAACCACAACAGTAGGCTTCCTACCAGGGCTCCGAACCGGTTCAAAAGGCAGCGAAAAACCGAAAACTAGCGGAATTTTACGAGGCCCGGAAATGGAAATCGAAAACAAAATGGTCTTCAACTGTTCCGAACAGAAACGTCATTCTGAAATCCACAAAAGCGGTTAACAACGTTTTTTTTTTCGTTCTATATATTTTATAAAATTTCACAAAAAGCATATCCTAAGTGTTCTACTTTCGTTTGATTGTAGGCGAACAGCCTAATAATTTGATTTCTGCAGTTTGAAAAAAAAAAAGAATAAATGGACCTTGGGTCCAAATGTATATTTTGTCTTGCTGTTGTAATGTTACTTATCCGCCTGCCGCCGGGATCTTAGGCCAGCTTCGTAGCGTAGGCTACTGAAACTGATTTTGAAATTGTTTGTAGCCTATCACGTAATAGCCTATTTTGCCTGT
>NC_063210.1:28015640-28025640 GCF_017589495.1 Alosa alosa | reverse complement strand
AAGATTAGCTTTGTGAGGGAATTTGAAATATAGAAGGTGATGAAAACAAACACACATAGAAAGAAACAAATAAGTGTAGACAGCTTAAGGGAGAAAAGGAGGTTAAAGCGTGTGAGTGATCGAGGGGATAAACAGAAGAAATTCAGGACGTAAAGTGAATGGGATTTAGCAGATGATTTTAAGAGATGGGGCAGGAGAAGGTATTACAGTTTTTCTCAGTCGCTTTGGTGCTTTTTTCAGATCAGAATGAAAATTCTCATAACTATTAGTTCAACCTCCACAACATTTAGTCATTTGTGCACATCATAGTAGCAATTTCTCCTTCCTCTGAACAAATTGCAAATACTTTTGGACATGTATCAGTTGCTTTCATACAATTCTCTGCTGTTTTTTAACATTATCATTTGCTTATGTCATGTCAGTCAAAATGAACTATACTTATGAATGCTGAATAGTCGTTCCCAATAAAACTAATAGTCTTCATTTCATTGCTTGAGTCATTACATACAAAATTGTTGAGTCAAGTCAAATTCTGTCACAGTGCTGTAGAATTGCAAAGAGCATACAGTAAAAATGTATGCATTCAGTGTCTTGTACTCACTTACTCACCTGTGTGTAACTTTACTGTAGTTTTCAAATGGCTGTACAAGTACTGTATAGTGCTGTCTTGAGCATGTTCAGGTAGTGTCACCGAGTTCTGACCTTTTTTTGCATTGGAAAACACTGAGAGAACTGTCATAATGAAAACATGACAAAGCCATTTGACTATCTTGTTCATAAACGATGGTGCCAAGACTTCTCATTTTGATGACACTGACAGTTTCATTGACATAAATACCTGCTTTTGAGGAATGGACTATCCATTTTGAGCAAGTGACGTGCTTTTGCAGGTCATCCACTAGGTTTTGCAGTTTGCACTAATTGTTTTGAGAATTGCACTAACTTCTGTGCAAATGTTAATAGTGATGTGAGAAAAGCACCAAAGCAACTGAGAAAAACTGTAAGATAGACAAAGGTGCATGGTTGGATGGAAAGGAAGAGATAATAAAAGATAAAGAAATAAAAAGATAGACAGACAGACTAACAATAGCAGAATGAAAGCTTTTTTGAGTAAAAGACATAGAAGTTAGACTAACTAGATGGGGAGGCTAGAAGACAGACAGATTATGGATAAAGATAGATAGATAGTGTGATAGATTGATAGTGTGATAGATAGCATGATTGTTTGATAGATAGTGATCTGTGATTGATAGTGTGTTTGAGTTATAGTTAGCGTGATAGATATATTGTGATAGATACAGCGATGGAGAGAGTAATAGGCCTAGTGTTTAACAGATAGAGATAGAGAGAGAGTGTGTATGTGTGTGTGAGAGAGAGAGATTGTGTGTGTGTGTGTGAGAGAGAGAGAGAGAGAGAGAAAGTGATACAGAAATGAAATGGGGAAGTTTTCAGAGTAAACAAACTTAAACAAAAAAAGATGATTAAACAATTTTGATGATGTTGCCCAATCATCACTAATAATGTGAAACAAAACTAACATAATGGTAATAAAATCCTATATTACAGTGTTAACGCCCCTCACCGCCACATACATAGTGATAGCCTATTTGTATGATGTTGATAATAAGTCAAATATATCTTTCTTGTTGAACAGAACACAGTAGGAGGGATAAATGATTAATACATGTACATTTACCAAAGTAAACTTACATGTAAAATGATTTTATTTACATTTTTGTCATTATAATGTACCAAGAGTAAATGTAATTTTTTTTTTTTTCTGAAATCTTTGAAAATGTACTCTGAATGTATAAAAATTGATTCCATATAACACTAAAATAAATTGCATAGGCATATAAATCCTAAAATAAATGTAAAACCACACAAAAAAGCATTTTGTAATAGTTAAGCACCACATGATGTTTGGTGGCACCACATGACATTTTCAACTTGAGATCAAATTTACAGGCACAAAATTGACCACCTACTCATAACAAACTTCATTCCTCTAAAAGGTCACTATTTCATTTCTAATCAAAAAATAAATTTGAACAAATAAATTAATATTCATTGTATTGTTGAGGTCATTCCACATGACGTCCAAATTTGGCAACTTCTTTCCAGCTGTTATTTAAGATATGTTTTTCCAAATATAAGAGATAATTACAAACTTGTTTGGGTAACACTTTATTTTAATGTGTCGCTGTTACAGTGTACCTACCTAATTAGGTACAGTGGTACAACCTGTGTAACAACATGTACTATCAGGTACTATCATTGTACTTGCATTATGTATTTGTGGGTACCTACATATAGTTGTTACACTGTAATACTGAGTACTTTTACAAAACTTTGCCAATTTGCCTACATTTTCATCAGAGGCAAAGAGCTGACCTGAGACCTGCTGGATGGGGTAAATCTGGTCATGATAGATTTGATATACAAAGCATTCTTAGCTCCAGTCAGGGCCTCATTGTCTTCAGTACATGTAACAGCTGTGCTGCTACAACCTTGTTACTCTTTGATACTGTGGAATAAACCTATTAAGTGTACCAGTTAATTACTTACATATACATATGACATGTATGTTATGTCTTCGATGTCTTGGAACAGGTCTACTAATTCACTACATAGTACATATATTAACTGTGTTGGTACACACTTATTGCTCTTTGATACAGTGGCATAAACCCATTAAAATGAAGTGTACCAGTTAAGTACTTACAATTACATATTACATGTATGTTGTGTCATTGGTGTCTTGGAACATGTCTGCCATTACCCTACATACTGTAGTACATGTATCAACTGTGTTGGTACACATTTATTACTCTTTTGATACAGTGGAATAAACCCATTAAAATAAAGTGTACCAGTTAAGTACTTACATCTACATATATACAAACGTGTCTGCTGTTACACCATACAGTACATGTGAATTAGTAGACCTGTTCCAAGACAAGACCTGTTCCAGTTTATTCCACTGTATCAAAGAGTAACAAGGTTGTAGCAGCACAGCTGTTACATGTACACTGAAGACAATGAGGCCTTGACTGGAGCTAAGCATGCTTTGTATATCAAATCTATCATGACCCGATTTACCCCATCCAGCAGGTCTCAGGTCAGCTCTTTGCCTCTGATGAAAATTTAGGCAAATTGGCAAAGTTTTGTAAAAGCACTCAGTATTACAATGTAACAACTATATGTAGGTACTCACAAATACATTATGCAAGTACAATGATAGTACCTGATAGTACATGTTGTTACACAGGTTGTACCACTGTACCTAATTAGGTAAGTACACTGTAACAGCGACACATTAAAATAAAGTGTTACCATAAAAGTCTCAAAATGGCAGTTTCTTGATGGTTGCACCAGATGATATTTGATAACGAACTAACTTTTATGCATGTGCACACACACACACGCACCAACATCATCACACACACACACACACGCACCAACATCATCACACACACACACAATCATCACACACACACACACACCAACATCATCACACACACACACGCACCAACATCATCACCACACACACACACACACACACCAACATCATCATCACACACACACACACACACACCAACATCATCACACACACACACACCAACATCATCACACACACACACACACACACACCAACATCATCACACACACACACCAACATCATCACACACACACACACACACACACACACACCAACATCATCACACACACACACATACACCAACATCACACACACGCACCAACATCATCACATGTGGAGGCACACAGACATGTAATTAACCTCATACCGAGCAACCCAACGAGGGTTCTAATACCAGCACCATTTGAAACGAGGGTTCTAATACCAGCACTGTTTGAAACAAGGGTTCTAATACCCAGCACCATTTGAAACGAGGGTTCTTCCCTCAATATGTCTTCTGAGGTTTGAATAAAACATTGATGATGATGATAATGGTTGTGACGAAGATGACTTACCCTGATTGTGAAACTACCCATAAAGTGTGTGTATGTAGGTGAATGTGTTTTTATCCTCGGGATTCTTAACTTAGCATGCATATTTGGGGTGTGTGTGTGCATGTGTATGTGTGTGTGTGCATGTGTATGTGTGTGTGTGCATGTGTGTGTATAGGGCGACTCTGGTGGCCTCTTAGTGTGTAAGTCGTTTGGGCAGTTCGTCCAGGTCGGGGTGGTGAGTTTCAGCCGTGGCTGCGGCCGGTTTGGTTATCCCAGGGTGTACATGCGTGTGTACACCTGCACCCAGTTCATTGAGGCTCCATCCGCAAATACAGCTGAACTGCACCCTCTGGTGGCCACGCAGGGAGGGAACAACACCTCCGCCTGACCATTCTTTGGTCTTCTCCTGCGTCTCATCAATAAAGTCTCTAGCAGCATCAAACTGGTGTGTGTGTGTGACACACTACTAAGTGAATGCAAGCAGGGAAATATACAGCAACATTTTATGATTTTATTCAATTTTAAGAAAAGCACATTGTGTAAATATAGCCTACGCTAAGCAGGCTACTGTAACTAGCTTCTGGCCCGTTTCTAAATCACTGGATGTAACTCTGGATCTGGATCTGTACTGGGCGCAAATCCTGACAAAGGGGGAATATGATTTGGGCAAACAACGCTTTGCTTTTCTGTAAACAACGCTTTGCTTTTCTGTAAACATTTTCCTACACATTCCCCATTTCTCAAATTTTCCAAATGGCATTTCCAATATCCCAAATGGAATTTTCAATAGGTTCTATGTACACCTAGCTGCTCGTTAGCAGGTTTTATATGTAGCCTACACCTAACTGTTCTCTAGCAGGTTTTATACACCTAACTGTTCTCTAGCAGATTCTATACACCTAGCTGCTCGCTAGCAGGTTCTAAGTACACCTAGCTGCTCTCTAGCTGGTTCTAAGTATACCTAGCTGATCGCTAGCAGGTTCTAAGTACACCTAGCTGCTCTCTAGCTGGTTCTAAGTATACCTAGCTGCTCGCTAGCAGGTTCTAAGTACACCTAGCTGCTCTCAAACAAGTATCTCCTCCATGGGTGACATTTTGTTATTTATTATTTATCTGTCCAATATGTAGCCAAATTAATTAGCCCACACACACACACACACACACACACATCTGTACAAAGGAATTGGCCTACACCTGTACAAAGGAATTAGCCTACACCTGTACAAATGAATTACCTACACACACACACCTGTACAAATGAATTAGCCTACACCTGTACAAAGGAAAGGAAATTAAAATGGTAGCCTCTTGGTAGCCAAGTGAACATTACAATGTGTGATGTGAAATGCATCTAGGCTCACACCCATAGACTAGCAGTCAGCTAATAATGCTACAGTGTGTGCAATGCATCTAGGCTCAAACCCATAGACTAGCAGTCAGCTAATAATGCTACAGTGTGTGCAATGCATCTAGGCTCAAACCCATAGACTAGCAGTCAGCTAATAATGCTACAGTGTGTGCAATGCATCTAGGCTCAAACCCATAGACTAGCAGTCAGCTAATAATGCTACAGTGTGTGTCATAACCATCAGTGGTTGAGGTTTTAGAAATGTTTGAGTCACTGATCAGATTTTAGTTAAATTTATTATTATTATTTGTCAATCAGCAAAAAGGAAAAAGAAATGTTCTGTCTGGCGATAGTGTGTGAGTGTGTGTGTGTGTGCACGTTCCATCTCAGGATACTAGTGTGATTGCAAACAAGACATACGTAAACCCGTAAAAAACCCCCGCCAGTCAGACACAGAGGTGTGGTATGGTGAATAGGTACCATTTAATTAATTAATTAATTCATCTGGTGCTGTGCAAGCATTACTACACAACATGAACAACAACAACAACAACAAACCAACCAACCAACAAACAGAACAAACAAACATCAGCAGTTAGAGCGTCTGTCTGCACACCACCCTGGCACCATCCCCTCGGGTGCCATGACGACGCAATGGGCGGGAGCAGAGCATGGTGGGAATGATGAAGAGATTAAAAGTGATTACAGTGGAGAAGGAGAGGAGAGAGGGAGGAAAGGAGGAGAGAGTTGAGGGCCTATATGCTGTTGGGGCAGCTAGATACTGGCCACAAAGACTCACACTAACCCCTGGCCAACCTCTGGGAGTGTGTGTGTGTGTGTGTGTGCGCATGTGAGCATACACACCTCAACACTACTGGCTAAATTAGTCATGAGTACACCATCGGAGCGTGTGCACACACACACACACACACACGCTGTTCTGGAACTGAACAACATCAGTGAGTACACACACACATTGCTGCATTTCTGAATTAGAAATGTACACACACACCCAGAGGGGTGGTCATATTCTAGAGCGCTCGGCAAGGTGGCAACCGTTGCTATGGAGACGAGGGGTGTGCACCGTTGCTATGGAGACGAGGGGTGTGCATGTCTGTGTGTGTGCTCAGTAGGCGTGGTTGGCCACATAGAGGGACTCTCCCGCGGCAGCTCCGTCACTCCCACTGGACACGTACTTCCCAAACGCCGCCTGGCTGTTATTCTGCAGGACAGAGCAACCAAAGCAGGAATTACGTGTGTGTGTGAGGAAAGTGTGTGTGTGTGTGGGTATGGTGGGTGATAGGTGCGGAATGTGTAGTGGGTGTGTGGGTAATGGTGTGTGTAAGCGTGTGTGGCGATGTCAGTGCAGTCGTGTGTAGTGTGGGAGTGTGAGTATGTGTAGTGTGTCTGTGTGTAGTGTGTGCGTGTACTGTGTGTGTACTGTGTGTGTGTATAGTGTGTGTGTGTGTTACCTTGGCTCTCTTGATGAACTCGTCCTGGCAGGCCTTGCTGTTCTCGGGCTTGCCGCTCCAGGCCTTGAGTGCGGAGGCCTGCAGCGCGCGGCCGTAGGAGAAGGTCAGAGCCCAGGGCCGACCCAGGGGACACTGGTTCATGGCGTTCAGGTTCAGCGTCGCCTCCTCCTCACTCTGACCGCCCGACAGGAAGGTCACGCCTGACACAGGGAGACAACACACACACACACACACACACACACACACACACGCATACACACGTGCATGTACGCACGCACACACACACATACGCAGACACATGAACGCACACATACATACACACACACACACACACACATAGATGTTTAGATGATTGTCCACGTTAATTTGTGTTGATATGTGTTGCATATATAGTGTGTGTGTGCGTGCGCGCGTGTGTGTGTGTGTGTGTGTGTGTGTGTGTGTGTATCATGACTCACCAGGTACGTGTGTGTGTGTGTGTGTGTATCATGACTCACGGTGCGTGTGTTATTATTAGCGTGTGTGTGTTATCATGACTCACGAGATGCGATGTGTGTGTGTGTGCGTGTGTGTGTGTGTATCATGACTCACCGGGTACGTGTGTGTGTGTGTGTGAGAGTGTGTGTGTGTGTGTGTGTGTGTCACCGGGTACGTGTGTGCGCGTGTGTGTGTGTATCATGACTCACCGGGTACGTGTGTGTGTGTGTGTGAGAGTGTGTGTGTGAGAGTGTGTGTGTGTGTGTGTGTGTGTGTCATGACTCACCGGGTACGTGTGTGTGTGTGTGTGTGTGTGAGAGTGTGTGTGTGTGTGTGCGCGTGTGTGTCATGACTCACCGGGTACGTGGGTGTGTGTGTGTGTGTGTGTGTGTGTGTAGTGTGTGATGTCATGACTCACCGGGTACGTGTGTGTGTGTGTGTGTGTAGTGCGCGCGGATGTCATGACTCAATCGGCACGCGGTGTGTGTGTGTGTGTGTGTGTGTGTGTGTGATGTGTCATGACCACCGGTACGCGCGGTGTGTGTGTGTGTGTGTGTAGTGTGTGTGTGATGTCATGACCAATCGGTAACGCAGGTGTGTGTGTGTGTGTGTGTGTGTGTGTGTGTGTGTGTAGTGTGCGTGATGTCATGACTCACCGGGTACGTGTGTGTGTGTGTGTGTGTGTGTAGTGTGTGATGTCATGACTCACCGGGTACGTGTGTGTGTGTGTGTGTGTGGTGTGTGATGTCATGACTCACCGGTAATGCGGTGTGTGTGTGTGTGTGTGTGTGTGTGTGTGTGATGTCATGACTCACCGGGTACGTGTGTGTGTGTGTGTGTGTAGTGTGTGTGATGTCATGACTCACCGGGTACGTGTGTGTGTGTGTGTGTGTAGTGTGATGTCATGACTCACCGGGTACGGCGGGGGGTACGGTGCGGCGCAGGGCAGTGACTGTTGCCATGGCGATCTCCTGTGGTGCGTTCTTCTGGCTGCAGGAGTGTCCGGCGGTCACCATGTTGGGCTTCAGCAGGGTTCCCTCCAGGTACACGTGATGGTCTGACAGAGCCTTGTACACGGCCGCTAGAACCTATAGAACACACACACACACACACACACTGTTCAGACAGAGCCTTATACACGGCAGCTAGAACCTATAGAACACACACACACTGTTCAGACAGAGCCTTATACATGGCAGCTAGAACCTATAGAACAATACCAATACCGTCTGTGACAGAGCCTTATACACCGCAGCTGTGAACCTATAGAACACAACACACTGTTCAGACAGAGCTTATATACACGCAGCTAGAACCTTATAGAACACACACACCGTTCACAGAGCCTTTATACACAGCAGCTAGAACCTACAGAACACACACACACTGTTCAGACAGAGCCTATTACGGCTGAACCTATAGAACAATACAACAACACACAACAATACCGTTCAGACAGAGCCTTATACACGGCAGCTAGAACCTATAGAACACACACACTGTTCAGACAGAGCCTTATACACGGCAGCTAGAACCTATAGAACACACACACACTGTTCAGACAGAGCCTTATACACGGCAGCTAGAACCTATAGAACACACACACTGTTCAGACAGAGCCTTATACACGGCAGCTAGAACCTACAGAACACACACACACACCGTTCAGACAGAGCTAGGGCTGGGACAACGCGTCGACATAATCGATGACGTCGACGCAAAATATGCGCGTCCATTAGTCAGTAGCAAAGTCAAAGCTAACGTTAGAATACTGTTTGGATGTCGAGTTTAGTATGCTTACTTACAGCTGCTTGTCAATTTTGTTACTCATGCAGGGCTCATTTTATTGACTTGACACTGAATGTTTGCAAAATCGGATGTAAAATGGAAAAGTGTTTTCAAGACTCAAAAAGTGCTTTGTCCCAAGAAGAAGAAATTTAACCCTTATTTGAACTAACTCTCGCTATGAAATGCATCCACATATCAGCAGCCTTTTAACTGTGTTAATGTTACAATTGCAAGGATTCCCTCACAAACGTCTTAAAGTGACAGGCACTAAATTAGACCTTCATTGAATGCTACCTCTGGACTAAGAATGCATTACTTTTGCACTTGTATAATCTTTTTATTTTAAAGTTTTAAGAGCAATAAAACGATATTGCAAAATGTTAAGGAACCATGTTTTTTTTTTTCAGTAAATCAACATGTATAAGTTGCTATTATTTAATTAATGGGGAGATAATCTAATCGAATCGAATCTGGACTGAAAAAAATGAATCGTTAGATTAATCGATGCATCTAAAAATAATCGCCAGATTTCAATCGCTTAAAAAATAATCAAGTATCCCAGCCCTAGACAGAGCCTTGTACACGGCAGTTAGCACCTACAGAACACACACCTTTTAGGTAGAGCCTTATACACCCCAGCTAGCACCTACAGAACACATACACCATTCGGATAGAGCCTTATATATGTAACGGAAGCGAACTGAGCTAGCATGCTAGTTGCACATGTAAATCCTCACACCCCTTATACATGGCCACATGGATAGAACCTTATACATGGCCGCTAGGAACTCTGCCATGCTCCACAATAATAATACCTGATTAGGGATAGAGCCTTTTATGGCCGCTAGAACCTTGCCAGGAACATTGCACACACTGATTAGATAGAGCCTTATACACAGCTGCTAGACCCTTCAGAATTCTATTTATATTACACAATGTA
>NC_063210.1:27925640-28010640 GCF_017589495.1 Alosa alosa | reverse complement strand
CTTTCGACTTATCGTGACTAAATTCAAGATGGCTGCAAGCTAAACTTCGTGAAGATACTGTCTGTATAAATGCGTCTTGTAAGTAAACTACCAGTGCTTTTCAAAGTTCTCAATGTCTACTTTTAAATGTCAGGTCCCTCGGAAGTCTACCAATGAAGTGTGGAGATACATTGAGCCTCGTAAATGGGTGTAAAACAGTGATTTATTTGCATGGCTAATTAAATTGTTGCCATGGTGGTGGTGTCTCCCTACTACAGTAATTCATCATTAGGACTCAGTAGGAGTGAGGGTTATTGTGTAACACACACACACACACACACACACACACACTCGGTCTCTGAAGATTACTGCTAGGTGCACACATTGTATGACAACTTGCACTGGGCTTAAAGTAGCCTCGTTATCCGACAGGCTACTTAGCTGACCTAAATGATGTACAGTTGATTGGTTGGTTTTCAATTCTATTTTCTGTTATGCTGGTTAGTTTTTATGTTGAAGTTCCTACATTATAAATGTCAAGATATTGCGATTGCAACAGAAATTATTTGTGGAAATTGTGTATGTGTGTGCGCGCGAATCCCTTGTATGTGTATGTGTGTGTGTGTGTGTGTGTGTGTGTGTGTGTGTGTGTGTGCGTGCGTGTATGTGTGTGTGTGTGTGCGTGCGCGTGTGTATGTGTGCGTGTATGTGTGCGCGCGTGTGTGTATGTGTGCGTGTGCGTGTATGTGTGCGTGTATGTGTGTGTGCGTGTGTGTATGTGCGCGTGTATGTGCGCGTGTGTGTGTGTGCGTGCGTGTATGTGTGTGTGTGCGTGTGCGCGCGTGTATGTATGTGCGCGTGTATGTGCGCGTGTGTGTGTATGTGCGCGTGTATGTGTGTGTGTGCGTGTGCGCGCGTGTATGTGTGTGTGTGTGTGTGCGCGCGCGCGCGTGCGTGTGTGTGTATGTGTGCGTGTGTCTGTGCGTCTCAACTCACCCTGGGTGGTGGTGGTGTGTGTGTGTGTGTGTGTGTGTGTGTGTGCGTGTGTCTGTGCGTCTCAACTCACCCTGGGTGGTGGTGGTGTGTGTGTGTGTGTGTGTGTGTGTGTGTGTGTGCGCGCGCGCGTCTCAACTCACCCTGGGTGGTGGTGTGTGTGTGTGCGCGTCTCAACTCACCCTGGGTGGTGGTCTCTCCGTTGGTGCCGGCGAGGGGCACGACGCCCTTGTCCACCTTGATGCCCACCACCATGCCACGGTCCTTGATGAGCTCTGGGAAGGGCTTTCCGTCGTCCGTCTTCTGGTAGAGCGTCTCGTGGAAGAAGATGACTCCGCCGATGCAGGGCTCGATGTCGTCGGCCGTGAAGAGCAGCTGGCGGTACAGGCGCCGGTTCTCCTCCGTGTTCTCCGCGTTGATGCTCTGGAAGCGCTTAGCAACGCTGCCTGTGTTTGGGACACGGCCAGACAGAGGGAGGCTTGGTTACCATGCCAACTGCAGTCTACTCTTTCAGACGTTCTGTTGCTCTGCAGAACCGGCAGAAACCGGAACCGTCGGACACAGCCAGGGAGGGGGCTGGCCCATCGGAACCGTGGTTCTGTTCCCCCACGGCCGGAACCACGCTCCAGCTCACTGGCCCCGCATGGACCCGACCGGACACACACTTGGGCCAGAGCCCACTGCAGTCGGGCATTTTAACATCCACTATCAAACATGATCAAACATTACTACTGTCGTACTGTTAGCATGGGATCATGCATTACCGTTAAGGTGCAGTCGGCCATTTTAACATCCACTATCAAACATTACTATTGTTGTACTGTTATCATGGGATTATATATTGTTATGGTGTATTATATATTGTTATGGTGTTCTTATCATGTACTTCTACGTTCCACTACTACTGCAGTGTGTGTGTGTGTGTGTGTGTGTGTGTGTGTGTGTGTGTGTGTGTGTGTGTGTTCTGTGAAGGGGTGACCCGGTGTATTGATTACAGGCCACAACACCCAGGACAGATTGATTTATACTGCAGCACACACTGCATCTAAACACACACACACACACACACACACCACTCAAAATCAGAAAAGACTCCAATACACACACAAACTCACAATACACGTGCTACATGCTTAAAAAAAAAACACATACAAATACACACAGCAACATTCATACAGAGGTGCAACACACACACACACACACACACTGCCCGCACTTGGTCGTGCCCAAAGTTGGCCACAGCTGACTCACTGGCGGCATAACATGTGACCAGGCCGCTATCAAATAATTGAGCATTCCACTGGCGCAATCTTAAAGAGACAGCAACCTGTTAGCTCTGACTGCGCCATTAGCGGCCCTCCGTCACGACCCTCTGACACAGTGTGTGTGTGTGTGTGTGTGTGTGTGTGTGTTGCGGGGTTGATACATGGAGTTCCTTACCTGTTGACTCATCGGCGGCGAGGATGCCTTTTCCCGGGGCTACAATCCTCTGAGCGATGTCGCTCAGCTCCTTCTTCTGCTCGCTGCTCAGGAACGGGTAGGCGTGTGGCATGATGACTGATCTGCGGGGGGTTCACAATTACACTCTTATTTCAGAAGCAAGGACGAGCACTCAGACAATGTGTCGCGCCGTTCCGTGCTTGTGTAGTCTAGTAGCCTTCAGAGAACACGGTGTTCGAGCGCTTCGGGGGACACGGGCCCTCTCTCTCTCGAGCCGCATCCGTGACCAGTGGCGCAGAGGACCCGTCTAGTCTGCGAGCACGCGATTACCTAATAGCCCCGGTGATAACGTCAGCATCAGCAACCGACCCTGACAGACAGACAGACACACGGGAAGACACACTCGCTCATTCACTCACTCTTTCTCTCGCTCTAACACACGGAACAGTCACAGCTGATTTAGGCTACTATAGAATGAAACCATCTACCGAGCCCTTTAAATGTACAGGTCTGGTTAATCACAGCATGCGCGCGGGGAGTGTCCGTCCCCGTGACGGGAGATTATCCACGCGTACGTGAGCTCAGTCTGTCTCTTCGGATCAGACATGTTTTTTTTGTTGTTTTTTATATCGATAAAAGCCGCAGAACCGCTAACGTCAGATCTAAAGAGAACGAAATTGTCACGAGTGAAAAGCAGGCCACTGTACATTTCCGCATCTGCCCTTGGTGTCGCATCGAGTGACCTTGTAGTCGACTGTGGAGGGAGCGGCTGGTGCCGGATACCGAGGAAAAGCGTCACGTTTTTTAAGCACATGATGTAAACTCATTACAGATCACTTTCACCGTCTCCATATCCCATAAAATAGCAATGTTTAACAACACACAAGACAAGAGAAGCAAATAAGTAATGTACAAATATTTGACATAAAGAGAAAACTTACTTGATAGTCAAAGCGAGGGGCGGAAGAGATGCAAGGTCGGGCGAAAGAGGAAGAATGACTCGCAATCAGAGGAAATGTGCGTCTACTCGGTTTTATCAAACAACGCCAATGACGGGAGGTGCGCCTGAGTGATGAAGTTCCCTTAGTATGCGTTACCAGAGCATTGACCAATGAGAACAAACCCTCACTGCACACAAACCCACATTGCACACAATAGGGCGGGGGTGGATGCTAGTGTGATGTCCTGCGATTGGCCAGTCTGCTTCTAGAGGAGTGTTTTTGCGGATGACGAAGGACAATGGGGGTGGTCAGGAGGAGGAATAATACTGGCTTACGTGACGGAGCTCACATGCGGCCTTCATGCGCAGTTTGCGGACGAGAAGTCACGTACGACAGAGGATGCTGATCGAAGTCATGAATTGACTCAGACAGAAATGGGGGGGGGGATGCTACGTGTAATACTGCAACGGCGCATAATTGCGCGTGAACTGCACCAGAAGACCTACATCTGCCGCCAATCACATGAAATATTGATATACGAGGCATTCTATTCTCTACCGCAGCGGTCCCACCCTACGGACAGTGTGTTTTAGAAGGCACTGTGTTAAAAGGCACTTGCGCAGTTCATATTGAGAAACTTGTTGCGCACGATAGCCAATCTGCGCGAATTATATCCCCGGCCCAGGCATAGCCTATCAGAGCGGGTCGGGGGCCTGGCTTTCATTCTGCAAAAGAAATGTTTACGTGCCCAGGGAAAGCACATCATCAAAGCCCCTCATGCTCATCCTCAGCCACAGACTAAATATATCCTACCGGCCCGGAGCCTACATGCGCGGCGGTCATGCCTCGCTCTTAGAGAAGGTATCTTTAGAAAGCGTCTGTTTAACAGTACTGTCACACATCCGCGCGCCGTCTTCAGCTCCGTTTTAGAGGCGCGATTATGTCATCCCACAGTTAGCCCAGAATCTCTGTGCCCAGTTCGCCTACTCGATCATTGACATAATTACGCAATAACCAGCATTTCAAACGGATGCCATACAACATGCCACAGAAATGCCATACAACAAGCTGCTCTTTTCGATGATAACCCCTCCACACACACACACACAATATAACACATCTGCCCATGTTACCTGTACAGTTCACATAGTAAATGGTATACCATGCACAAGTCTAGTCAAAAACTAATCTCATCTGTCGAGATCAAAGCCTGATTAATTGCATCGATATCATAAAACGAGTAACGGAGCTCATACCTCCGATTACAGTATGATTAGTTAGATACTGTATTAGTTAAAGTCTCCTACCGTCGGTCAGCAGCTGTCGACGATGGAGAGACGGGAGAGTTGCAAAGGGATGCGCGTGAGCTGTGCGTACGGAACCCCTAGCAGGGCGGGCGCGCGGTATTTATGTTAACGGCGGACACACACGGATCATGTGGGTGGACCAACATGGCAGACAACAGCAGAAGGGCACCGCGACATTCAGCTGTAGCAGTGAGCGTGTGTGGGTTTTTCTAGAAAGTTTATAATAAAAGTGAGACCATTTTTACCATGGAACTGTCAGATAGGGAAAGAATAACAATTCCTACAGATAGGAGTCCATGAAGTAGCACACACACACACACACACAATTCCTACAGATAGCAGTTGTGCTACAAGGGAACATGAAGTGGCCTACAGACGCATGCACACACACACAGTCTATCAGAAAGGATGACCTTCCCCCCAAACACACACACACAGTCAGCAGGTCAGTTACAGCACCATAGGAGGCCTACTGTACATCATAAACAAGAGACACACTTATCTCTTGAGGTCCACATCAGGGCCACATCAGGGCCGCAACAGAAGCTGCTGCTGTGTGGCTCCTGCTGCAGGACAGTGGGGCCACTCAAGGTGCGGTCAGCCTCTTTACCGGATGTGTGAGGCCGACGGAGAACATGCGGAGTGTGTGTGTGTGATGTTTCCAGGATCATCCACGTGCACCTCAGAATACAATTGACTGGTGGTCTCTACTCTACTCAAAACCTTCACAGCACCTAAAGACAAAACCTTCACAGCACCTACAGTATATGCAAAGTCAAACGTTCACAGTAGATAATGCAAAGTTGAAGCATTCATACCAGCAATTAAAATGTGACCGGATGGTGGGTTATTAACACAAGTGATGGTAATGTGATTTAAGTGTTCAGACTCAGTAATAACACAAGTTATGTCCACATGATTTAATTACATTCAGTCTCAGTACAAGTGGTGTTAATGTGATTTAATCGTCTTCAGTCAATAACACAAGTGATGGTAATGTGATTTAATTGTGTTCAGTCTCAGTAATAACACAAGTTATGTCCACATGATTTAATTGTGTTCAGTCTCAGTTCAGTAATAACACAAGTGATGGTAATGTGATTTAATCTGCCATAATCTGCTGTAATCTAGAGCAGAGTGCTGAGTCATCCCTGCCGATAAAACAGCCTGACCAGCTTCAGGTGGATTGCTGGTTGACCATCTTGTTTGACCAGCAAAACTCTTGCGAAAACATACGTTCAGCTTACGATGGTAATTCAGTTGGTCTTACTTGTCGTACCACCTCAAGCTGGTAATTTTAGCTGGTCTTGCTGGTCTACATTGCTGGTTTAACTGGCCATGCCATCTTATTTTGGTCATTCTAGCAAACCAGCATGACCATCTTACACCAGCTTGGCGGGCTTATCACCAGCATGACCATCTTACACCAGCTGTATCCCACAAGACAGGCTGGTCACACCAGCATGACCAGCTTCCTCAGATGGTCACGCCAGCATATCCACCTGGTGGCCCAACCAGCTACACCAGCAAGAGCTGGAAGAAAACCAGCTAAAACCAGCAAAGATCAGCTAAAACCAGCAAAGATCAGCTAAAACCAGTTACCAGCATCAGCAGGGATGGTACACAGACTACGACTCATGTAGGCCACATTCAGTTCACACACACACACACACGCAGATGCACACACACACACATGCTCTGTGCTCCTCAGGCAAGAGTGTGTATAGTGGGTAGTGCATGGGTCGGCAACAGGCGGCTTGCGGCCCAAAGTTGGCCCGCCAGCAATATTATTTGGCCCGGCAGATTATTCCTGTAGTCCGATTTTTAAAAAATAATTTACAAATAGCCTATTCACCAAAAAATTCACCAATCAAACCACGTGTGCTTAAACAAATATGAGAAACACCAGACGCACTATGATGCAGAAAGAACCCCAGACGCACTATGATCCGGTCCTTTGATCCCTGATCCTCTGCCAGCGCATGTTGCGCTTTCGTGCCTCTGTCTGGAGCGGATAGGCCGCCTTGGAGGTGCCGCTTCCTCTTGTACTGCCGTCTAGATTCCTTTCAAACAGCGGCAGCGTCATTGCAGATCAGACACATGGGTAGTGCTGGGCGGTATGACCAAAAATGTATATCACGGTATTTTTCAAAATTCTTACGGTTTCACGGTATATGACGGTATTTTTTTTCCATGCATAATCAGATGTTCACAGCATTTTCTACAGGTTGAGGGAGGAATTGCTGCAGTACATTGACTAAGGATGGTCTATTTTACTGTCATGATGTAGAATAACTCCACACTAGTGGTAATGCAGGTTTGCATGGCCCCAGAAAATGTTTACAAAGAGCCACGTTTACAAAGAGCCACTCATGATTCTAATGAAGAATCTAAACAGAATGCAAAGACTATTGCAGTCAAAATACAGAACTTTTACTGTACAAATTTGACAAACATCTTGTAGCCAATACAACCAATACAAAAAGTAGTGCAACTTGTCATTAAACTTTTTTGAAAATTTTACAATTAAAAATAAAACCTCTGCTAATATGCTTACTTTGTCAAATAGGCCCATCAGCAACATGCCTTATTGTTATTGTGTGGTTTACATGACGTTATTGGTAGGCTAACGTTAACTTGATATGGATGTCTTATTAGCCTGCCATGAGCTTCGGTTCGGTTCGCTAGGCAAAACATTAACACAAGTTCGTTTTGGTGCACTGATGACAGTCAGGATCATTTCTAACTAGCCAGCTAGTATTACTCAGTGCATGTCTATAACATGCTTTACTTGCTACCTGGATAATTTCAGCTAATATTCTTGAGGTGAGATAAATGATAAGATCATTAAACTTCACTGTGTTCAGTGGGTTGCTAACTAATGACATCACCTACTAGCCAGCTAGTTACAGCTGTTGAACAATCTCAATAGAATTGTCAAGACGGTAAATCCCTTTCAATGCAGTATCCCTTAACGTTTTTCCTTAACTAAATAAAAAAATTTAAGGTATTCTGTGCAACACCCTTAAATACACCCCTTTTCACGATTTCATTGGCCTGATTGAGTTTCGATTTCTGGAGCTCACAAGCCAACGGAGAGTTGCTAGACTAGCCCTGGGGGCTAGATTTCTAGGCTATATAGCTGTAGTTCGCCCCTCACTCTCACACTCACTGGTGACAAGGTAGGCTACACTTCCGGTTGCATGATGGCGCCAGTGTGCTTGTCGGCTTGCCGTCTGCTCCGTGAGCTCTTACCTGTACGTCTGAAGTTTTGTCTGCTCATGCTTCTCCTCCTGCTGCACTGGAAATACTCCATTGCTCTTCGGATCTGTGATCGTCAGCCACTGCGCCACTTTAAGGACTCACTGGACCACTTTACCAGTGCTACTCCTGCCGTTCATCACCGGCTTCATCCCACGTTTATCCAGCCGCCCCTGGAGTGCATACGCCGGCTCTCTTGCTGCTCTGCCCACCGCAAGAAGCGTCATAAGCGTCGGGGCAAACGTGGAGGCCTTCGGGTGAAAATCAGGAGCTGGGCGAGACTTGCCCACTCGCAGTCAGGACCTCACCTGTGCCATGCCTTCTCCTCAGGCCGCGATGACATCTTCCTGACTCGGCGTTCGTGGGATCTGATCTACTCCTGTCATGTCTTTGCTGCTCCACTGAAGTCCTCCTCAACGCCCGTCATCCCCGCCTGACCGAGGCTACGCATCCGCAGTGGTGGAATAAACCCCCAAAACATTCGCTCGTTGGATTACTCTCCATGTCATCAAGCCGCGGCTCACTTTGTGGATAAGGCAGCTCTTGCCAACTGCAGGTCGGTGCTAAATAAGACTTTCATACTGAACGACTTTTTCTGCCGCCATGACCTGGACTGAATCCGGTCGCTTCCAACAGAGACTTACAGTACCTTTGAACTTCAATGCATGACAGTGGAATCCAAAACGAACTCGCTGGTGTGTGTGTTGATTTACAGACCTCCCAAGCCAGATAAAGATTTTATTGCTGAGTTTTCAGGCTTCCTCTCTCATTTTGTGTCATTGCATGACCACTTACTAGTACTGGGTGATTTTAATATTCATGTACAGTATGCTGCCCAGATAAACCAATGGGAAAAGAGTTCTGTGATGCTGTGAATGCATTTGGTCTCACTCAACATATTGATCAAGCCACCCACATACTAGGTCATACCCTCGATCTTGTTTTGTCTTATGGTTGTTCTGTAGGTAATATTATGGTTGAGGAAACGTCCTTCTCTGACCATTTACCTGTTTTATTTAACCTTGTCATCTCTAACCCTGTGCAGGCGGCTAAAGCTACTGGCCGCTACTCTCGCTGTATAAATTCTCAGTCAGCAGCTCAGTTCTCTGACTTTTTTGTCAAAGAGGCCATTGCTACTACCATGTCCTCAGCCTCCTCTGCCTCATCCAGCCCAGATGATATGGTTGCTCTTTTCCACTCCTCCTGCTCAGACATTCTTGATATGGTGGCTCCTCTTTGTCACAAGCGTCCGAAATTTAAATCTCAAGTCTGGTTAGATGATGCCTCCCGCTCACTCAGACAGGCCTGCCGGAGAGCTGAAAGGAAATGGCTAAAAGACCGTCTTACAGTCTCCCATGACATTTTTAAATCTACTCTAGCATCCTTCCAGGCAGCCGCCAAAGCAGCCAGAGCTAAATACTTCTCTGATATTATTAATCAACATGCTAACAGACCCAAAATTCTGTTTCACACTATTAATCAAATCACCAACCCTCCACTCTCACCTGCTCCCTTCACAAGTGCTGATGCTTGTGAGAAATTTAAGAAAATTTTCATTGATAAAATCGAAAACATCAGTGCACTGTTCTCTCCCCCTCCTCTGCCTTCCCCCCCAGTTAAGGTGTCTTCAGGCCCTTTATTTACTTTCAGTCACTTTGCTGATGTGTCGCTAGCAGATCTCAAGGACATAGTCCTCTGTATGAAACCCACATCTTCCCCTGGTGATGTTGTCCCCTCTCCTATCTTAAAAGATGCTTTAATGTGTTGGGCCCTTCCATACAGCTAGTTATCAACTCCTGTTTGACATCTGGTGCTGTCCCTGCCTGCTTTAAGCATGCGGTGGTCCAACCCCTGCTTAAAAAGCCCAACCTGGATGCAAATTCTTTGAATAATTACCGCCCCATCTCTAAACTCCCTTTCCTTTCCAAGGTACTGGAGAAAGTAGTGCTGGCCCAGTTGCTTCCCTTCCTGACTGAGCATAACATCCTTGAGCCCTTCCAGTCAGGTTTTAGAACACTCCACAGTACTGAATCGGCTCTGCTAAAAGTCACCAATGATTTGCTTCTCACTTTAGATTCAGGTCAAAATGCAATCCTGGTTCTATTGGACCTCAGCGCAGCGTTTGATACTGTGGACCACAACACCCTCCTTACCCGTCTTGAGGACTGGGTAGGCATAATGGGGACAGCACTACTTTGGTTCATCTCCTACCTCAGACACAGAACTTTCTCAGTATCCCTTGGTTGCTCCTCTTCCTCCTCAGCTCCTGTCTCCTATGGGGTCCCGCAAGGCCATTTTGGGCCCTTTGCTGTTCTGTTTATACATGCTCTTCCGGCGATATGACATCTCTTTTCACTTCTATGCTGATGACACCCAGTTATACCTGCCCTTAAAATCTGATAACTCCATTCAGCCTCTTCTGGATTGTCTCCAGAATATTAAGTGCTGGATGAATAATAACTTCCTTCAGCTAAATGATGATAAGACAGAGGTCATAATTTTTGGTCCTTCTAATGCTAGACCCCTGATTGAAGGAAAATTAGCCCACCTCTCCTCTTTTTTCAAGCCACATGCCAAAAATCTAGGTGTCGTCCTTGATTCAGAGCTCTGTTTTAAAAGGCAGATTAGCTCTGTTATCAAGAGTAGCTTCCATCAGCTGAGAATTATTTCCCATCTCAAACCCTCTTTGTCTCCCAGTAATTCATGCATTTGTTACATCCCGGTTAGATTATTGCAACTCCCTCTATCTTGGTCTCCCCCAGTCCCAACTTTCTCGTCTGCAATTAGTACAAAATGCAGCTGCTAGGATGCTTACTGGCACCAAGAAATACCAACACATCACCCCTGTTCTGGCCTCCTTACACTGGCTCCCCATTAGTTTTAGGGTCCACTTCAAAGTCCTTCTGATTGTTTATAAGGCATTACATAGGTTGGCTCCCTCATATATTTCAGACCTCCTCGATCCCCTCTCAGCATCCAGGTCCCTTAGATCTGCCGACAAGGGTCTTCTCTCTGGGCCCTCGACCGCCTCAAGCAAAGAGGCTTATAGAGCTTTTATGTAGCAGCCCCACGCCTGTGGAATTGTCTGCCCCCAGATGTTAGACTGTCTCCCTCCATCACCACTTTTAAATCAAGACTAAAGACCCACCTTTACTCCTTGGCCTTCCCTGCTTCTTAGCTGTCCATCTCTCTCCTCTCTTCTTCATATTCAAGTGTCTTCTGTACTGTTGCTATTTATTTGTTTAGGGCTGTCTATTTGTCTATTGTATTTCTGTATTTGTCTTGCTTACTTTCTCTGTGCTTGCCTTTTATATTTTGCTTGTTCTGATTTGCTTTTATTCTCTATTTTGCAGCACTTTGGTCAGTGGAGACTGTTTTAAATGTGCTCTATAAATTAAATGTACTTATTACTTACACTCTGCACGCTAATATTTATTGTAGGAGAACAGTAAGCATTTAACATTGTCATGTCAGGACGTGGGTCAACCAAGTATTTATGAATAAAAGTAAGATGGACAAAGTAAGATATCCAAAGTAGTAGCCTAATTAAAATAAACAAGGCTCCATGTTAAACAGTCTATAATTGCAAAAATGATTATAGCCTAGGCTACATAAATGATAAAACAGAGTTAATCAAGAGCATTTAATTACTCAAGTAAACCATCAATGGGCCGATCCATGGTTAATGAGTTATTTTTCATGAGTTATTTTTATCCATTCTCTGTGTAGATGCGTGTTGACTAACAGGTCATCCACCAGAGTGTTGTTTAAATATAAGCCTATCCTCTGGCCTGCCATCTATTGGCTGAGTAAAGTAACTGTGCCGCGCCCAAATTGACCTGCCGACCCCTGGTGTAGTGTATAGCAGCACGACAGGGTAGTACTGATGATTTATTAAATACAATATATAACTATAATATATAATAAAATAGTATTTTGCCATTTGTATTTGTTGGCCTGGCCCTGACTTGTCATTTTAGAATTATCAAGTCAAGTCAAAGTTTATTACCCCACAGGGGGAAATGAAGTTGCAGCTACATGTAGGTATCAAGACACACAACCAATGGCACAACACCCAAGATAACTAGATGTACCGCATTGTGGTACAAAATATGACCGCCGCTCAGTCCTGTACATCCGTTCCGCGAAAATAAATCACACTTCAATTTGTCTCCATATTTTACTCCATCCCCCACTCTTGAAACTTTTGAGTATGCTTGTTTGGCATGCCTGAGTGTGTGTGTGCGGCTGCACAGAAAGTAGCCTACTGGTGCTGAAAAGGGGAATAGATTGTAGAATAGCCAAAGAAGATGTAGCATTGTTATAAAACCTTTAAAATCTCTAAACAATCACAAGTAGGGCAGTTCATCACAGTTCATCCATTGCAACTGGATTGATGAAAGGTCACTTACACCTGTAGGCTACATTGTATTTGGGAAAAGAAAAAGGTATCAGCATAATGTTATTTATTTATTTATAAACAAAAACATCTCTGTCAGTTCCATGCCGTTCATACACATTTTAACGGGCCAAAGTTGAAGAGCTGTTGTCCGTTATTGTTCGTGCAAATATAGGCTGATTCATGTTCCCTTGCATTGTGTAACTGAGGTTCATGGCTAGTCTGGCTTTCACCAGACCAAGTTCAATCTTTTAAGAAATCAAAAAATAAATAGCGGGCAGATCAGGCTGGGTTCGCCCAGCCTAGTCCATAGGCACCCGATATTGTTTAATTTTCCGATTGACATATCCACGCTCTGGCTATTCTAAATGCAAAAATGCATCAGGGAGTTATGACAAAACTGTAACTAACAAACTAGATCCTAATAGAAAGCTGTTAGCTTCCCTAAGCTACAGGTAGGCTTATAAGGTAGGCCTATTTACAACATAAATTGTCAATAGGCTATGCTGGCGACACAAATAAAATCTCCTTGGGAAACCAATGGCTTACGTCTTACAGTATCAAGCGGACTTAAACTGCCATATCGTGGCGAAAAGTTGTAATAAAATTCACGCAGCTCCATGAGTCAAGAAAAGCGCGAATGAAGTAGCCACTTCTAAATGGGACCCACTACACAGTAGCTTAAGGTGTGTTGCTAAAGCAGTCATAATGAAATGAAGGTGTCATTGTTTGGATACTTCACACACACGTGCTTTTTAATTTCACAGACTACAACTACCAAGATGGAATCAAAGCACCTCCACCTTCCCCTCTCACACCCTGCACGCACTTAAAACAAAAAATAAACAGGCGTCTCAGTCTCACGCATGTATAGGCAAAACTGTATCAGACCGGTGTAACGTTGGTAAATCTTCCATTGCACAGAATGATTTTGTAGCACATGCAACAAATGACAGTCGAAAGATACAATTACAGTGCTGCTATCAATTTGCTTGGTATAACCGCATTTATAGTTTTCTACAAATGCAATCAATCAAATTGGCCTCCATCACTCAACCAACGCTAATGGTAACATTACCTAGGTCCTTATTGATATTATAAGATTAACGTACCTGCAGTAAAAACCAAGCATGTCCGATAAACATCCTCAGATTTATTTTGGCTCCAAGAAGAAATGGGAATTACATTTCATGTGAACATCGTCCTATCCTTAGACGTTCTCTGCGGTAAACTACAGTCCTTGTAGGAAGCGTCCATTGTTTTTCCAACCCACTTTTAACTTCCAACAAAATTACGTCTCACTGCAACGATGCGCCATCTAGTGGACAAACGACTACTTATCGCCAATACTGGAAATGCAGCCATGATGATGATGATGAATTTTGGCTTTCTTTTAATCCTACTGAATTTGTAATTATGTATCGGTCGTTCTAATACCGATAGTATGTGGGTGCCTGTATATGTGTGCACCGCCATCTACAGGCCAATGAGTGTACAGTCACTAAATGTACACATAACCTAATTTTTTTAAGACCCCCCCATGGATGAAATTCTACGAAACTTGGCATACCCCCAGAGAATGGCAGGTCAATCATACACATTCAATTTGGTGCAGTTCTGAACATCTTAACTGAAGATAGGGGCGATTAAAGCAGAATAATATTGCATTTTAATTTTTTACCCGGGGTGCAAATCACAAATGAGTGATTAAGAGCCAGGTTGATGTGGGCCCTTGAGACCAACATACTGTAGCAGGTAGACCTTCTCTGCCTGCTATTTTCCCCCCATAGCACCTGGAAGTGCTAATGAAGGGGGCGGGGCATAGGCATTTGATCAATCTGGCACCAGTGGAGTACTACTTAAGAGGGGCAGCAGCCAGTAGCAATGTAGACTCCACTGGTGTAGCCCCTGTCTGTGCTACTGTCAGGTATGCTGTCTCCCCATAGACATTTGTGGTTTTATGTTATGTATATTGTGGTGTGTTCTTTGTTTAATCTTCTGTGTTCTGTTCTTTTAGGCAGCACAGTCATGCTGATGGGGAACATGGGTCGTGCTGCTGTCTTGTCTTGTCTTGGTTTTGCTTTGGTTATTTTATGTTTGGTTTTTGTGTTGCCTGTCTTGTCCTTCTGTGTAACTTTCATCTTTATTTAGTAGGGAGGTGTGTCTGAGGGGGGTCTAGTTTAAGCACGTGTGATGTTTTTGGTGTATTCCTTGTAGCTTTACTGTGTACTTTTGCTGTGTAACAGGTGAACCTTTCTTTATGCTTGCATGGTATTGGTCTGAACTTCCATAGTTGCCACCCTCAGATCTCCACTTCCCTACCTTTGTCTTAATAAATATTGTTTTCCTGTAATTCATGTCCACTGTGTAGTTACTTAACCTGAAAGCGGTACAATCTCTTAAAGATTCCCTGATGCACTAGGCCTCAGGGTGGCGTAGTCAGGCTACTGTGATTGGCCCCTTGGCCCTTCCTATGTACCACCCTGTTACATTCCATAAAAGATTCTTCATCCTCAGTGCCACGGTTCAGGTAGTTATTTAGGAAAAACTGCTTTTTTTTGCGGTTCGGGGGGCCCAGCACGGGGGGTGGGTAGTGGCCCCCGGGGACAAAACGAAATTTTTCCATAAAAGTCTAGTGGGTCTACATACCCACCAAATTTCATGTGCCCCGGTGGTTCGGTGTCCCGGGTATCGTTGACCAAAAATTCAGGAAGTAGATGACGGGGCGCTAGCGGCGGTCATAATAAGTGGCGACAGTATTACAACACAGACAGACAAGACCAGTACAGTAAATAAAACACAGGGCAAGATCACAACATGGAGAGGCCAGGATTAGCAACAGTCCAAATGTGCAAAGAAGCAGCAGATTAAAGACATGACATCATTTGTGCAAATTCAGCATGTTAATGGCAGTACACACAAAAGAGATTACGTAACGTTTAGTCCTATGGGTGGGAACTCTGCACCTTCTTCTACCTGAAGGTAGCACAAACTGCCTATAGAGGGGATGGTCAACGCAGTCCAAAATGGCCATAGCCTTCTATAGTATATATATATAGTACATATACATTGTGAGGGGCAGCCGTGGCCTACTGGTTAGCGCTTTGTACTTGTAACCGGAGGGTTGTCAGTTCGAACCCCGACTTGTAGGCACGGCTGAAGTGCCTACATACTCATACTTTATATACTCATACTTATACATACTTAATAAAAGATTTATAAAACAGTCTCATAATTTTTGTGCATACATTAAATTAATTAATTTTTCTTAAAAAGTAGAGACGCTGTTGGACCTTCTTACAGATGGCTTCTGAGATATTTGTAGCTGTCCACTGGCTCCACGTCCAGGCCCCTGGGCGTAGCTTATCTCAGTAGGCTTGGGAGTACAGTAGGTGCAGACTTCCTATCACCACGTCCTTGGTTTTGGACAAGATAGGACTCCACACACCAAGAGACAAGGTCATTCACCACTGGGCCATGCTTTAGCTCCCCTCCCTTAAGCAGACTAACTATGACAGAGTCATCGGCAAACCTGGTGATTTGTGTATTTTGAAACTGACTTCTGCAGCTGTTAGTATGCTGTGCAGGATGAACAAGAGAAGCTGCAGCTGTTAGTATGCTGTGTAGAATGAACAGGAGAGAAGCACAAACCCCTGGAGAACCAGCAGAAGAATTGAGCTGGTCAGAGAGAAAGCCATTGACTCTAATACACACAGAGAACGCCATTGACTCTAACACACTGCGACCTGTTTGTCATAAAATCAAAAATCCAGCCAATAATGTTGCGATCAGTTTTAAATTCATGAATATGTTCTTCAGCAAGCAGAAGAGGCTGTATAGTATTAAAAGCAGAGGACAAATCAGTGGAAAGAAGTCTAGCATGGGATATGGGGCTCTCAAGGTGGTGGTACAGGTGCTGTTCAGCAACATCAGAGTGGCATCCTCCACACCCCTGCCACTCTGACGTCGCCCTGAATCACCTGCCTCATCACCTTCTCAAACACCTTCATGACTAATCATTATAGTATTGTGTTCAGTATTGAGCATAGTGAAAATGAACTGGCATGGCTGAAATACTCCTGTTAGACTGCAGACATGTTGTCATGTGTGTGCATCTGTGTGGGTCTTTGGGAGACTGAGTGGAGCGCTGAGAGTTCAAGAGTTGTGTTCTTTGGAAGATGGAGCGGAGCGCTGAGAGTTCTGTCCTTTGGGAGACGGAGTCAACGATTGATGTCTTGTTGTCATCATTGACCCAGTGGAAAGGCTGATTCCAGCAACAACAAAAAAAGTGATAGAATGTTGTGTTTGATAGGGTAACGCAGGTCACCTGTCTGTGTCTCGTTCAAGGTGATAGGTTCAAGGTGTCTTTATTAGGGGTGTGAACTAAAGCCCTACTCTGGTTCTGACTTTGTAACTGACGTCACAAATCAGTGTCGAGGCTTCGAAGCACAAGTGTTTTTCGAAACACTGCTCCAAAACGTGGTTCAAAACAGCCATGTCATGTGACCACTGCTTCGAAACATAATTCAAAATCCCCATGTCATATGACCAAAGCTAAGTGAACCTTCGGTGCATTTCACCAGTGTCGGCGGCAGGCTTGCCCGCTTGTTCAATTAACAGTGTAGGCTACTGACTTTTCTTATGCAACAACCATGATGGTGTAGTGGTTAGTGAGGGTGTTTTTGCACGGTAGTCTAGGCTGCTCAAATGTGGTTCGATCCTTGTTTGATTTGTAAGGTTTGATTTTCAGATAACATGTTTATATGTTTTCTTACTTCATCATTAACCACTCAGTTTCAACTAAACTCTCAGAATGGTCAAAAAGCAAACACATTGCGACATCGAGAGTTTTTATAATAAAAAAGTGATTTAATGAACACTAGTGGCAGCAATAAGATTCTCTTTATTGTCACTTCATGTGGTCTCCCATCCAGTTATTGACCACGGGCATCACTGCTTAGCTTTTGACCAAGACTATGAACACAGGTAACACAGGTAACACAGGTAACACAGTGAGCCACGGACTTCAGGTCTACGTCTCCGAAGCATTTGACAGGTTTGTTTCACCCTAAGCAGCTCTGAAGTGTCGGAATTGTTTTCACGTTTCAGTGTTTCATAAAGCCTCGCTCTGCCCACCCCTAGGCTTTATGATCCCCAAGGGGCAACTTTTGTTATGCCCCCAACAGAGAGAGCACAGTCATAAACAGACATAAACACAACATGAGGACTCACCAAACAGGGCACATAAATACCACATAAAAACATAAAGTCAAATATAAAAAAACATGTGTCTGATAGGGTGACCCAGGTCAGCTGTGTGTATCTGATAGGCCAGTGACAGGTCACTTGTCTGCAGCAGCGCTGTGCAGCCAAAGATGGTTGATTACGAAGATACTTCATGAGAGGCCTTTTCCTGTCCCTGGAAATTTATGCAAATAGGGTAGCAGTACACGCCCCCGCACATTTATGCAGTGATCGGGCTCCTTTTTTAACATTGAGGTCTATGGCAGAATCCAAGAATTTCCCAAAATTTGTCAAAGCCTTATTTTTCTGAGCAATGGATGCACATTTCGGACACGGTATCATGATTTCCAAACCCTCCTCCCCATTTCAGGAGAATGTCGTGACAGTATGACCCTCCAGTCGGGAGAAAATCAACATTAATGAAGGTGTACACCAAGTTTGTTTTGTACTCCGGCTTCTGTCTGGCGTGGAACCGAGACGCTCAAACGTCAGTCATACGTCAGTGACACGCCCCTGTGCAGGCGGGAACTGAACCAGAGCCCGTCTCTGACTGAACTCCACTTTGCCCTCATAGACATGAACTAGGACAACCCATCTTGCTACGCATTAATTATCTTTGGTGCAGCTCTGACTTGATGTGATGCATGCTGGGTAGAACGCAATGCATACTGGGTAGAACGCAATGCATACTGGGTTGAACCAAATGCATGCTGGTTAAAAATACATATCACCCTCATCCAGCCCGACAGGAATTCACCATGGTGTCAGCATGTCACATGACCTTAACCTATCACGGTAGCCTGCACACCATGGTGTCAGCATATCACATGACTTTAACCTATCAGGGGAGCCTGCACACCATGGTGTCAGCATGTCACATGACTTTAACCCAGGGGATCTCAAACACCCAATTCCGGCCCGCGACGTTTGTATTTATTTATAAGCTAAGGTTGCTAGCACAGGTGTCTAAAACTAGATAAAAACACTTTTTGTTTGCAGTTTTGTGTGGTATTTGAAAAAAAGAACATTGCATTTTCAGAAATAGCTGGCCCTCCAATCAAATGACGTTGGCAGAATTGGCCCCCAGCTCATTTGAGTTTGAGACCCCTGCTTTAACTTATCAGGGGAGCCTGCACACCATGGTGTCAGCATGTCACATGACTTTAACCTATCAGGGAGCCTGCACCTTCATTCAGTTATATTTAATAGTTTTAAAACACATTTCATCTTTGTTGTATTTGGCATTTTAGGTTGATACAACCAGAGTTATCAGTATGTTTTTGATGTGTGTGTGTCCATCCCCGAGCAATTAGAATGTTTTTGATGTGTGTGTCCATCCCCGAGCAATTAGTATGTTTTTGATGTGTGTGTGTCCATCCCTGAGTAATTAGTATGTTTTTGATGTGTGTGTGTGTGTGTCCATCCCCGAAAATTAGTATGTTTTTTTGATGTGTGTGTGTGTCCATCCCCGAATTAATTAGTATGTTTTTGATGTGTGTGTGTGTCCATCCCCGAAAGTAATTAGTATGTTTTTTTGATGTGTGTGTGTGTGTCCATCCCCGAAAGTAATTAGTATGTTTTTTGATGTGTGTGTGTCCATCCCCGAGTAATTAGTATGTTTTGATGTGTGTGTGTCCATCCCCGAAAGTAATTAGTATGTTTTTTGATGTGTGTGTGTGTGTCCATCCCCGAGTAATTAGTATGTTTTTGATGTGTGTGTCCATCCCTGAGTAATTAGTATGTTTTGATGTGTGTGTGTGTGTCCATCCCCCGAAAGTAATTAGTATGTTTTGATGTGTGTGTGTGTGTCCATCCCCGAGTAATTAGTATGTTTTGATGTGTGTGTGTGTGTCCATCCCCCGAGTAATTAGTATGTTTTGATGTGTGTGTGTGTGTCCATCCCCAGTAATTAGTATGTTTTTGATGTGTGTGTGTGTCCATCCCCGAAAGTAATTAGTATGTTTTTTGATGTGTGTGTGTCCATCCCCGAGTAATTAGTATGTTTTGATGTGTGTTTGTGTGTCCATCCCGAGTAATTAGTATGTTTTGATGTGTGTGTGTGTCCATCCCCCCCAGTAATTAGTATGTTTTTGATGTGTGTGTGTGTCCATCCCCGAGTAATTAGTATGTTTTTTGATGTGTGTGTGTGTGTCCATCCCCGAAGTAATTAGTATGTTTTTTTGATGTGTGTGTGTGTGTGTCCATCCCCAGTAATTAGTATGTTTTTTGATGTGTGTGTGTGTGTCCATCCCCGAGTAATTAGTATGTTTTTGATGTGTGTGTGTGTCCATCCCCCCAGTAATTAGTATGTTTTTGATGTGTGTGTGTGTGTGTCCATCCCCAGTAATTAGTATGTTTTGATGTGTGTGTGTGTGTGTCCATCCCCGAAAGTAATTAGTATGTTTTTTGATGTGTGTGTGTGTCCATCCCCGAGTAATTAGTATGTTTTTGATGTGTGTGTGTGTGTCCATCCCCGAAATTAATTATGTATTTTTGATGTGTGTGTGTGTGTGTCCATCCCCGAGTAATTAGTATGTTTTTGATGTGTGTGTGTGTGTCCATCCCCGAGTAATTAGTATGTTTTTTGATGTGTGTGTGTGTGTGTCCATCCCCGAGTAATTAGTATGTTTTTGATGTGTGTGTGTGTGTGTCCATCCCCGAGTAATTAGTATGTTTTTGATGTGTGTGTGTGTGTCCATCCCCGAGTAATTAGTATGTTTTTGATGTGTGTGTGTGTGTCCATCCCCGAGTAATTAGTATGTTTTTGATGTGTGTGTGTCCATCCCCGAGTAATTAGTATGTTTTTGATGTGTGTGTGTGTGTCCATCCCCGAGTAATTAGTATGTTTTTGATGTGTGTGTGTGTGTGTCCATCCCCGAGTAATTAGTATGTTTTGATGTGTGTGTGTGTGTCCATCCCCGAGTAATTAGTATGTTTTGATGTGTGTGTGTGTGTGTCCATCCCCGAGTAATTAGTATGTTTTTTGATGTGTGTGTGTGTCCATCCCCGAGTAATTAGTATGTTTTTGATGTGTGTGTGTGTGTGTCCATCCCCGAGTAATTAGTATGTTTTTGATGTGTGTGTGTGTGTCCATCCCCGAGTAATTAGTATGTTTTGATGTGTGTGTGTGTGTCCATCCCCGAGTAATTAGTATGTTTTGATGTGTGTGTGTGTGTCCATCCCCGAGTAATTAGTATGTTTTTGATGTGTGTGTGTGTGTGTCCATCCCCGAGTAATTAGTATGTTTTTGATGTGTGTGTGTGTGTGTGTCCATCCCCGAGTAATTAGTATGTTTTTGATGTGTGTGTGTCCATCCCTGAGTAATTAGTATGTTTTTGATGTGTGTGTGTGTGTGTGTGTGTGTGTGTCCATCCCCGAGTAATTAGTATGTTTTTGATGTGTGTGTGTGTGTCCATCCCCGAGTAATTAGTATGTTTTTGATGTGTGTGTGTGTGTGTCCATCCCCGAGTAATTAGTATGTTTTTGATGTGTGTGTGTGTCCATCCCCAGTAATTAGTATGTTTTGATGTGTGTGTGTGTGTCCATCCCCAGTAATTAGTATGTTTTTTGTGTGTGTGTGTCCATCCCCGAAAGTAATTAGTATGTTTTTTGATGTGTGTGTGTCCATCCCCAGTAATTAGTATGTTTTTGATGTGTGTGTGTGTGTCCATCCCCGAGTAATTAGTATGTTTTTGATGTGTGTGTGTGTCCATCCCCGAGTAATTAGTATGTTTTTAATGTGTGTGTGTGTGTGTCCATCCCCGAGTAATTAGTATGTTTTTGATGTTTTATTTATTGTTTTGTTTCTTTGTATATTATTATTATTATTATTATTATTATTATTATTATTATTATTATTTCTGTATTATTGTGTTAAATGATCCCAACGTAAATCATTTTGAATGTGATTGAATTTAGATTAATTAATCACAGAGGATGTAATTAATTAGATTTTGACATATTAAAAAGCTTGTAATGAAGGGATACCTGACCCCAGCTCTGAGGTTCTGATATATACGTGTGTGTGTGTGTGTGTGTGTACACAGGTAACAATCTACTCCAGCTCTGCTAGCCCTGTGAGATTCTGATTTATATGTGTGTGTGTGTGTAAAGCTACTCTGGTTCTGACTAAAGCACCTTGGGAGTTTGGCATATCCACTGTTCTGAGCTTGGCCAATCACAGCGCAGCACCTTGCCATATCATGTGTTTAAGCCAATTAAACTAATCCATTGTGTTTTTAGAACACGCTGCACCACCAGAGAGTGAGGTGAGGCTAGAGCTAAGTTTGCACACACGCACTTACACACACACGCTCTTACACACACACACATGCACGCACACACGCACTTACACACACACACACGCACTTACACACACACACGCACTTACACACACACATGCACGCACACACGCACTTACACACACACGCACTTACACACACACACATGCACGTACACATGCACTTACACACACACACACACGCACTTACACACACACACGCTCTTACACACACACGCTCTTACACACACTTACACACGCGCACTTACACACACACACGCACTTACACACACACATGCACGTACACACACACACACTTACACACACACACACGCACTTTTACACACACGCACATACACACATACTTACACACACACATGCACGTACACACACACTTACACACACACATGCACGTACACACATCGCGGCTTCTTACACACAACGCATTCTTTACACAATAATACACACACACACACATGCACGTACACACACACGCACTTACACATACACGCATTACACACACATGCACGCATTATTTACACGCACACGCAACACACGCATTACACACACACACATGCATCGCATAAGACACACAACTTTACACACACACATGTATAATAACAACACTTACGTATCGCATTAATAATATTAATTCTTATTATCACACACATGCACGTGCATTAATACACGCGCTTACACAATACACGCACTTATACACACACGCATTTATGATGTATACACACACATGCATTCTATACACACACGCGTATTACCACACACATTTACACATTACACGCTTCTTTACATTACACACGCCGCACGCATAATGGTCAATAATAACATACTCTACACACACACGCACTTTTTAATACACGCTTCTTATTAATACTAATACATGCACGTACATTACACACTTACACACACACGCTTCTACACACACACATGCACGCATAATACACACTTACACACACACGCCTATTAATACCAACATGTATCGCATACACACACACACTTACAATACTAATAACACACTTAGCTACACACACACATTGACCTTACACATTAATTTTCTTACACACGCCATATTCCCTATATTTATTACACACGCATCGCAGACGCATCTTACATAATACGCGACATTACACACACACACGCACACGCGACTTACACACACACATGCACGCATTACACACATAATCATACACTTACACACGCCAGACTTACATTAACACGCCATTTACTGTACACACACACTTACACAATATTCCAAGAATATATATTAATACATGTATCACATGCACGCATACACACGCCATTACATTACACACACACACACGCATTACTAATAATAATACACACACTAATACACACACCACAAGACTTACACACACACATCACGCATTATCAATACACACACGCCAGCATTTGCACATGCACTTACACGCCATTTACTGTACACACACACTTACACACACACACACACATTACACACACACATGCACGCAAAATACAATACACTTTGCTACGCACACACACGCATCTTTACACACACACATGCATCGCATAATACACACCCTTACACATTACACACGCACTTTACAATAATAACACACAATAATATTACACACGCCAAGATTTCTTACACACACACACACGCTACATTCACGACACACACACACACACACCTTTTACACACGGGCTTAAATTTCACATTGTAGGGGATTGGCGGGTATTGGCGATAATTTGTTCAAGTCCCGCGAACTCTAGCCATCATAATGCGCAGAAATTCCCCGCACTTTTACAGCCTGTCTGATGACGCAATATAATCATGAAGTGGCGGAATGCGTTCTATTGACCGGACTGATCAACTACCGAAAGAATTGAACATAGCCTCATGCAGACGAGACACACACGGAGAGAGAGAGAACTACTTTTGCGCTTTTTAAATAGGGCTACGCAACCATGGCAAACTTTACATCTGGAAAGAGCTCCTGGTAACTATCCTGCCAGCTCAGGTCACGTCAACACTTGATCCCAGAAAGATTGTCTTCAACTTGTTAGTTTTTTGAACATTAATTTTATCTAATGACATAGAAAACATAATGAATTGCATCCACATATCCTTATGCACTATGCACAACTTTCATTCACTAGCGACTAGCCTAAAACCGTCAGGCTGAAGGGAGGCTAATTACTCTCACGTATTTTCTTAAAGTGACAGGCCCTCAATTACACCTACTCATCACCAATGTGCACTCAATTAGACCTACACACCACATTAAAGATATGCCTAAGTGTTATAGTTTAAACGTCAATATGAAGCATTCAAATTACTAAATATGTTTAGCTACTAGTAAAATGCTATACATTAAAAAATACATTATTAACTAAATACACTCTATATGAATTAAAAAATATATGAAATAGAAACATATCACATAAGCCATCATTTTCAGTGTGTGTTTGTCTGTGTGTGGAGAGTCAAGCAGAATCTAGGATGTACAGGTGGAGTTCCGCCTCTACTAACATTTTGGATCTCGAATGCGCTTTAATAGTGCTGTGCGTGCAAATATACTGCATACCATACAACAACTGATGACAATTGATTTATTTGATGTTATAGGTTAGACACAAAAAAATTACCGCAGTGTAGATTAAGCTTATCGCCATGAATGCGAAGTAATTGTTTTAAATAGAGGCGGTCTTGTGCGCCTCCACGCTTCACGACACCAATGTCATCCCAACACCCAGAACGCGCACAGATCTGAGCTGAAAGCCTAGTTTGACAAATATTTCACATAACTGTTATCGTAGTATCACTTAACGTATACCCCTGAGTCAAGGCTTTGTCAAGCCTCGATATGTCTAAATAGCCTAGATATGTCTAACGTGTTTCGTAGTATACCCCACAGGGCTCTACACTAACATTTTTTTCCAGGAGCACTTGTGCGCCCAAGTTAAAAAATTTAAGAGCACAGACAAAAATTTGGGCGCACAGTCAGTTCTGTAATTTAACTTAAACATAATCTAACATTACACTGCAGCTAACACTTAAAACATGCCAGTGCACCAATTGCGAATATTAAGAATGACTGACAACATTTAGGCTACAGGAAATAGGATTTTAAAGATCAGTGCCTACTTTATTTTCAGTCTGTTCTATTTTCCTACATTTTGTTAATGTAAAATAGTATAATACATTGCCATATTTACATGGCTAATTTATTTATTTGTGAATCCATCTGTAGCTAATCCAAATATGCCATGGTGACCTATCTGACTGCATACTGCCTAATACTACTACTAAAACAGTCAATTTTCTCTTCCACAAAACCCAACATAGGCTAATCAAGGATATATATATATTTTATACTTTTACTTTTTATTTGAAATATCTGCATTAATGGGGGCAGTAGGCAAACGTTAGGCCTACTTTCGTTTTGCACTTCAGCTTGTATTCGGGTAAACAAACAAGCATGGAAGCCTGAGTTGTCAGTAGCGCTCTACCTTTGAATAAAATGGGAGTATTACGGGAAGCTACTTTTGTGCCGGTTCGCTACAGCTATATTTTGCATATTGCAGCCAATACGCCAACTGGGCTAAAAGGCATGTTAGGGTTACCTTTCCTTCTCTCACTGCATTCTCAGAATCTCATCCTGTTCCTCCTATATCCGATGAATTCGGTGGATAGAAGAACTAATTTCTTCAATCTTTGCATCTTGGCTGGCTAGTCTAACTTTCCACTTTTTCTGTGTGTGCGAGTGAAATGGGCGCACTCTAGAGCCCTGCACACACACACACACTTACACACACACACACACACACACAGGGGTGAGGCTACAGAGCTCAGTTTGCCTGGGAATTAGACCCAACACCTCCATGCTCCTGTACACAGTAAACACTACATCACCAGCAACACACACACGCACACACACGGGCAGCTGTGGCCTACTGCAGGGCTTCAAGCTTGTAACTGAAGGGTTGCCGGTTTGATCCCCGACCAGTAGGAAAAATGTGGTATGGGGAAGTGGTTGAGCACTGCTCTCCCATGCCCACATCCACGGATAAAGTGGCCTTGAGCAAGGCACCTAACCCCTCACTGCTCCCCGAGCGCCGCTGTAGCAGGCAGCTCACTGCTCCGGGTTAGTGTGTGCTTCCCCTCACTGTGTGTTCACTGATTCACAGATGGGATAAATGCAGAGACCAAATTCCTTGTATACGCAAGTACACTTGGCCGAGAAACCTGATTTACATTTACACACACGCACATATATACGCACACACAGACACATAAAGATACACACAGGTCTTATTTAATTATAAAACAATGAAAATTCAATGGAAGTATTTCTATTAAAAAGTGCTTACTTTTAACACCACAGGATGCAAAGTTACAGACTGTATAAAAAAAGCCCACCCAGCACTACACACTGACCAGGCCTATGCCCACCCTGCCCACAGCAACACACTGACCAGGCCTATGCCCACCCTGCCCACACAGCAACACACTGACCAGGCCTATGCCCACCCTGCCCACACAGCAACACACTGACCAGGCCTATGCCCACCCTGTCCACACAGCAACACACTGACCAGGCCTATGCCCACCCTGCCCACACAGCAACACACTGACCAGGCCTATGCCCACCCTGCCCACACAGCAACACACTGACCAGGCCTATGCTAGCTAGTTCTGGGGCATCTATAGGCCAGGCCTATGCTAGTTCTGGGGCAGGCCTATGCTAGTTCTGGTCTATGCTAGTTCTGGGGCAGCTGTAGGCCAGGTCTATGCCTGTTTCTATGCTAGTTCTGGGCCAGGTCTATGCTAGTTCTGGGGCAGCTGTAGGCCAGGTCTATGCTAGTTCTGGAGCAGCTGTAGGCCAGGTCTATGCCTGTTTCTATGCTAGTTCTGGGCCAGGTCTATGCTAGCTGTGATCTTACGTCAGCTGGTACCTGGAGTGTCATTTGACTGCAGACTGCATCTTTTTCTTTCCGGACAGCCTGTATAGTTTGGGAGTTGCAGTGTTTGGAATAAAAATCTCCTTTTGTTTGGAATCCTTTTGTTTGGAATAAAAATCTTGAAGCAGATGGCTCTCGAAGCAGATGGTTGGTGTTGGGTCATCTGAAGCTGAAGCGGATCTCGAAGCAGACGGTTGGTGTTGGGTCATCTGAAGCGGATCTCGAAGCAGGCGGTTGGTGTTGGGTCATCTGAAGCGGATCTCGAAGCAAAAGCAGTTGATCATGTCGCACTGAGGCCGCTGGCAGGTGCAGCTTAAATCCATGTTCCCGCAGGGCCACTATAGGATTGAAAGAGAGGACAAACTCACCGACAAACTTAGTAAGATATCAATTGATCAGCTGTGTGTGGGCTAGTGTTGCATGGTGTATTTATACTAGAAAGGTATCACGATGCCTTCATGCAAAAAATGATGCAATTTCCGACGTTTTTAGAATCGATACTTTATTAAAATAATAACGTTCTGTGTCTGTGTGGACTGCTCCCACTCTCCATGCTTCTTGCATCTAGGCAAGTGGACGTGTCAAGCAGGCAGCACTGAGTGAGTGCAGCAACGTCAACATAGTTCTTTGCCGACAGTCCTCGGCTTGTGGATAGGTGAAGTGAAATCTGGAACTAGGCCTATTTCGGATACATTGCGGATAGTGAAGGCAAACCATCAGATACAGAGGCCCGTTTGTAAAATATGTTTGTCATTCATAAGTAGTAGGCTACATAGAACTTAGCTAAGCACCTCGCAAACATATCCCAACATTTTTAAAGAGTTCAAAGAATGACTAGGCTATAGAAAAAACAGCACTACATGATTATAGTGCCAAGTTAATCTCTTCAGTTTTAGTCCAGCTTAACTGAAACGAGTCTGGGATAAAGCGAACCTTCCTTCATCAGTGAATTTTAACAAGACATAACGACTGATTATAGTGTAACATGATGAAAATGCAATGTTCACGCTAGTATAACATTACCTTGCAAACGATCTGTTTAATAGTCGGTCAGTACTACTGGTTATGTTGGTCATGGCATGTAGACTGCAATTTGTTCAATAATTATTGCCCAGATGTAGGATATGCTACCTGAAATGCTCTAATTAAAGCCCACACCATATAATACTACTGAAGCGTGTTGAGTCCTAATAATAATAGCAGCTTATTGTTACGTGGTAGCAAATGATGTTATCAAAGAAATAGACGTAATGTAGCCTACACAGATTTGCAACAGGTAATGGTGTAGGCCTATCTGACAAAGACCTGGTTGGAACGTCGTAGCCTAGCCTACTTGTGCACTGGGAGCAAAGAAGACTATCTTCACCTTTTCCCCTTTGCAACTGTCATAAGAAATCCCATAAACCAGTCCCTCCAGGATTTCACGAGGATTTTTGCGATCTAAAATGCCTGATTTCGCGACAACTTTTCTAAAAAATTGCGATGGAAGTTGCAGTGTTTTTAGCTGTTTGTTGCGAAGAAATTGCGAGGGGAAGTGAAAATTGCAAAAATAGTTGCGATTTTTTTTTATTATTATTATTTTTTAATTGAGGGTAATTAAGGTTAGTAAGACCAAAATTATACTGATCATCTTGATGCTTTTTAAAAAGGATAAATAAAGGTAAATAGTAAGGGTTACAGAAAATCAAAGTAGGCCTACTTTATTTGTGTAAATACTTTGACTGGGGTAATTCACAAAGCAGTATAACCTTTCGTAGAACTGTCCAAAAAAGACAGCCCCCTAAAGAGATGGCATAATGTCATATGTTTCAATACATTCATATATGTTGTAATTCATATTAAGTTCATATCTTTTTAATAATTCATATTCTGTGACTTCCATAATTACTAATAGCCAACTAAGTATCTAGTAATTTCATATTGATTTAAACTATTAGACTACACTTTTCTTTAATGTTATTACATTGGTAGTGTGTAAGTCTAATTGACTGCCTGCCACTTTAAGGACGTGAGAGTAGCGTAATATCTAAGTGGATTGGAACGCTTGCATCTCACTGTGTTCGGCTACGACTGGAAATAACTTTTTGCATAGTGCATTACGATATGTGGATAGAATTCGGGATGTTTTCTATGTCATTAGTTAAAATAAATGTTAAAAAATAACTCGTATGAAATCATTCTTGGATCATAGAAGAGGTAAATGTCTTACAATGTAATTTCTATGATTTTGGTAGTATTGCACTACACAAACTGAGCCAACAAGCTAGCAAACATGACACGAGCTAAAAGGACATCTCCAGGTGTAAACGTTTGCCAATGGGTTTGCCAAAGTAGGCCTTAATTAACTTACCTTAATTAACTTACTTTCATAGCTTAGGCAGGTTAGCAACACTAGGTTGAGATGACAGATGCAAGTAAAGCAGATCATTAACGTTAGCCTTCTATTTATTGTCATCAAAACTGCAGAGGAGCGAGTTATAGGGCTGTCTCTAGTGTCTGCAGAAGTGAGTGTGGCATCTGAGTCAATATTCTGCGCGAGGGGCTGTTGTGGTAGGTGAAATTTCACAGAGAAACCATGATGATTGGTCAAATTTGTGAAAAAGTTGCAGTGTTTGGACAAAATTGCGAGGTCGCCCAGAATTCACGAGGATTTGCTGAATTTGCGTTAATTGTTGCGATCGCAACATCGCGAATTCCTGGAGGGACTGATAAACAGGGGAAGGCCTAGGGTAGCCTATCAGATGATCTAAAGATCAGGCCCCTCTGCATAGCATTCAGTGATTTGCATGCAGTCATTTCAACACTGACCACTATTTTACTGACAATAAAAAATTTAAATTATGTAGGAAGTTTAGAACCCAGAATTGACCTGCACACTACAAAAGTGCACCAAATTCAACACAAATGACTCAATACACTTGGAGGAGGTCTGCGTCCTTTCTTTTCCAGATTACGGATGCCCAAGTATAATTTCTAAATATTTGTCGGGCTCGGGTCGGGTAGCCACGGGTAGTGTGTGTGTGTGTGTGTGTGTGTGTGTGTGTGTGTGTTACTCACAGAGGGAGGCGAGCACTGGGGGCAGGAGGGGTCGGGGCAGGAGCACTGGGGGCAGGAGCACTGGGGGCAGGCCGGGGCGGGGCAGGAGGCGTCCAGACACATGCGGAGGGACGGCACGGTGCAGTTCCAGGTCTCGGCACACAGCATGCAGTAGTCACACACCGACACACTCCCACAGCAGCTACAGCAGTCCGGCCCACACTCAACCTGTGTGTGTGTGTGTGTGTGTGTGTGTGTGTGTGAGGGTGGAAGAACAGCACAGGGTAACAGTTGAGGAGATGCGCTGCTGATGAGCAGACCTGCACTACTGCATATTCACTAGTGTGTGTGTGTGTGTGTGCTTCTCACAGTTACACTAGGCAGTTTAGCATGTGCCCTGCCCATGAGTCTTTTTATTCTGACCAGTTTGGGTAAGGCAAAACACTACATTAACAACAACAATAAAAAAATAAATCTTTAATGCCCCAAAACAATTATTTTTGTACAAGAAGCCTTTATGTGATATTTATATGTAGCGGTATGTCTATAATAAATGTAAATATTATTCTATATATCAGTATATCAGATGTGAGATCAAGTGGAGTCCAGCATGATCTCAGTTAGTGTGCATGACCAAGCAGAAATACCTTGAAGCAGTGTCGGCTCCACAGTGCCACCCAGAGGACGAGCATGTAAGCACACACGGCTACAAGGAGGACCGCAGGGAGAGGGAGAGAGAGGGCCCACACAGGGATCACCTAGCGGGAGGAACAGCGAGGTAGATAGCAGGTCCGGGAGGGGAAACCACACACACACACACACACACACACACACACACACAGGCGGGGGATCGGGGGTAACATTGCCCCAACACAGTAGAACAGGTCTACATGGGTCTAGCCTACACATCCAAGCCTTCAAATACAGTCGAAACGGAGGGGATTGGGAGCTAATGGCAGCAAACAGTTCACCTGCACCTATCGTAAAACCGACCCCTGTTACAGCTGTTTCAGCTGTAATTAACGTTAAAGGATAATTCCGGTGTGATTTTGACCTAAAGTGTGTTGAAACATGATACCGAGTGTGAATGTATGTCTCATAGCTCACCTCGGCTTGTCCCCTGCACTCAGAAATCTGGCGCTAGTTAGCCAATGCTATCAACAGTGTTTCGTTGCGGTGCCTCGGGCATCGGCCTAGCCATGCAAATAAATCACTGTTTTACACCATTTACGAGGCTCAAAGTAGCTCCATACTTCATTGGTAGACTTCCGAGGGCCTTGACATTTAAAACGAGACATGGAGAACTTTGAAAAAGCACTGGTAGTTAATTTACAAGACGATTTATACAGACAGTACCTTAAGGAATTTTACCGTTCGACGCCATCTTGAATTTAGTCACAATAAGTCGAGCGACGAGTACTAACGAACAGGTATTATAAGTGGAAATGTATGGATTCCAGTTGCTGCTACTGGAAGCAACAGAATCCATGCATTTCCACTGAATTATTTTTGGTACTGTCTGTATAAATCGTCTTGTAAATAAACTACCAGTGTTTTGTCAAAGTTCTCCATGTCTCGCTTTAAGTCTACCAATGAAATATAGAGTCTACCAATGAAGTATGGAGCTACTTTGAGCCTCGTAAATGGTGTAAAACAGTGATTTATTTGCATGGCTAGGCCGATGCCCGAGGCACCACAACAAAACACTGTTGGTAGCATTGGCTAACTAGTAGAGCCCGACCGATAAAGGATTTTGAAGGCCGATACCGATACAAATATGTTGATTTAAAAATCCGATATATATATTTTTTTTCAGAAACGCGCAACAAAACATTAACAGATTTCCCTAACATTAGTTATTTGTAGTTATTTATGAGTATTGACTAAAATAATATGCATTTCAAGAACAAACTTGTTTATTTTTAAAGGTACACTATGCAGGTTTTTTTAGCTTGATATGCAAGTTTTTTAGCTTAATTTACCTTCATTTAACAGCTTCAGAGTCATTGGAATGGTTATATGTCTTTTTTGGGTTGAATGGTGGCCGCCTCGCCTCTAAGCCTGTGAGCGAAAAAACCACCCTTGCAACTGTGGGCGGCGGGCCGATGGCCTCAGCGCCAGGAAGTATAACGAGTGTAACAAATTGCTTTACTGCATTCAAATACACATACACGCCAGGCACCGGCTAGAAAAAGGTAGCGATGGAGTTTCTCAGACATTCGTCATGACAGAGCCAGCGAAAAAGAAGCAAAAACTGAGAAAACGGTAGCGGAAATTGCCAATACTGCAAAGTTTACCTTTAAATAATATATGAAACTTAGTCTTTTGAACAAAAACATAATAACAACAACAACCAAATCAAAGTTACCAGTAAGCTTCATAAATATAACTTTGAACTAAGACTTAATAATTACAAAAAATAATGATGACATTATTACTATCATCATCATTTGTATTATCATTAAACAAGATAAAGGTCACTCCTAAATGTTTGAGTGTGTAATAATTAGTCCCTAATGCCTTATAATTACAATGTCAGCTTGCTTATCCCTTTACCTGCACTTTTAAAATTATTTCCATCAAGCTACATCAAACCATTTTCAATCATCAGTTGCTGCCTGCCTTCTAAAACCTACTATTTAGTGATCTAAATCCATTATGTAACTCGTTAATGCTGCGCACTGAACGACAGTCTGAAACGCACACTTGGCGTCATTGGATTTCACACATGTGTAAAAGAAAAAAGCTAACTTTTATGCACATGCTACGTTTTGCACAAACTACGTTTGATACTTTTTCTCTATGTCTAAATGTTCACTCCTCGCACGTCTAACTTACATTTTACAATGCAGGGACTGTAACTACAGATATACTAGTTATAAATACAGTAATCATTACTTTATTTAGGCAGAATAAGTTCGTTGTGGTTTCCAAGCTGATTACTGTTAACGTTAGCGGTCTTCCACTGATATACATGGCATTAGCTAGCTTTGTGGTTAGCTAGTGTATTATGAGCCCTAATTTAGCAATGGATAACGGTCATACTGCAAATGGTAAAACATACGCTTTCAAAATAACAGGCCGGGGAGAGATGATACGGCTCACTGCTATAACTGTCACGCTATTAAAGAAAGACATCTTCAGTCACATTGTCAAAAGTTAAAAAGACAGACAGTCAACTACACTGTAACAACGTAACGTAATTACTAGCTAATTCCGCTTCACTCTCGCTTATTTAACAGCAGCAAAACTGGACATTGTTTTCAATGCATTTTTGTCATGCTTATTTGAGTTAAGAGAACTGATGGGGATGTTCTTTTAATTGTTATTTCAAGCAATGTATATCTCGTGACCAAATCACCATGAACACACTTCACTGATGATCTCACTCGCGGATAACTGGTTCTCTCTGCCCGACTGTGGCTGGATCAGCAGGTTGCAGGATGTGTGGCACGTTATACACGAGTGTTGCCAGCAGGGAGGGTGTAGAGTGCCCTCTGGTGGACAAAATATACAACGCCAACACTCATGACATGGTTGAAGGGTGTTTCGTCCGTTTTTATTTTATTTTTAAAATATTCATTTATCGGCCATTATAAATGCCGATACCGATAGTTTGGAAAATGCCTAATATCGGCCCGCTGATAAATCGGTCGGGCTCTACTAACTAGCGCCAGATTAGTGCAGGGGACAAGCCGAGGTGAGCTATGAGACATACATTCACACTCGGTATCATGTTTCAACACACTTTAGGTCAATATCACACCGGAATTCTCCTTTAAAGCAACACCAAAGAACTTTCCCTCTGTCGCACGCACGCAATTTGTTTATCCAGCACCGGCTTTGCAAATAACGATGTCCACAGACAAGGTAGAATATGTTGCACGATTTATGAAAGTACGATGTATTGCGACATCAGATGCAAGTCAAATTTGTAGTTTCTTATGTCTCATTCCATCGAACTACAGATCCGCTACCCGATCTGGCAAACTTACATAGTGCGGTTATAGCCGATAGAGGGCCACAAAGCGAATGCAGAAGTGCCGTTCACCCTGTTACAAGTTGATGAACCACTGAAACGATTTTGGAAACATTATTTTAAGGTACAAAAACTTTTTGGTGTTGCTTTAAGATGGAATCTCCACAGACAACTCCACAGAATAAACTATCCTCAGATTGGAAGTGTGACGTTTACACTAACATTAAAGGAAAATTCCGGTTTTTAGCACTTTAAGGCCCTTTTCTGGTTTGTTTTGGATGAACTAGGGTGGTGGACACCGAAATTTTGACGATTGGTCCTGTCTCGACTTTTCTGACTCGTTTTGAATCGCCTTTGACTTCTCAGGGTGGCTGGCAATGGGCATACTGTAGTAGGCTACTCAAACATGTCCTAAAACAACCCTTAACGTTCGTTTTCAAAACTGCAACTCACTGAGTGGTTAATGGTGTTCGTTGATTATTAAAAACAAATATATCGGCGCAATGTATGATTTAAATCCTCTGCTCACGCTAGCTAGCCTTCTGAGACGAGCGAAAAGACTACAACCAAACGTAAACAGCCCCCCTTTCCGGTGGTGCAGTAATATCAACGTGCAATGAGTTTTCCAACAGAAATCAATGGGATTTTACAAAATGCCAAATAAAAGACGACAGAAACTGTATTTCGCTACGCTACTTGTTTTGGAACATCAACGAACCTCACTAACCACTCAGTGAGTTGCACAGTTTTGAAAACGAACGTTAAGGGTTGTTTTAGGACATGTTTAAGTAGCCTACTACAGTATGAGCCCATTGCCAGCCACCCTGAGAAGTCAAAGGCGATTCAAAACTAGTCAGAAAAGTTGAGACAGGACCAATCGTCAAAATTTCGGTGTCCACCACTCTAGTTCATCCAAAACAAACCAGAAAAGGGCCTTAAAGTGCTAAAAACCGGAATTTTCCTTTAACGAGGATAGGATAGGATAGGATATGATATGATATGATGAACACAGGGGAGAAAAAACAAAGTGAACACACAACGAAGATGTCATGTAAAACGACTCACCATCATTTAGCTAAATTTACCCCAAAACTCTTCAAGTCTCAAGGTAATGGGCGTCATTTCTCTACCATTACGGTTCCCAGTGTCTGGCAGAGAAACGCAGTCAGTGAGTGATGGTGATGCTATCCTATCTTGTCCATTTTTTAACTGCAGGAACAACGTTATCTTAACTAAGCAACTTGCAAGTTATTCTACCAGCTGATAACAGTTAGCGACAGCAAACTTACTTAATAATGCTAGTTAGTTAGAATGACGTTAAGGTTAGCGGTAACTTTAAACGTTAACGTAAACCAATGGCAACAACGTGGACGGTGGATGGATGCATGCAGTGCAATGGCCAGTTCAACACACACACAGTAAAGTTAACGTTAACGTCAGCGCAAGGGAACTGCGTAATGAAAACAGTTTTCTAGCGATAAATACAATAGCAGCTAACAGTTCCCATCCTGTTACGTCAGTGATAGCTAGCGGTAACGTTAACGTTAGAGCTATCTTCGGAAGTTTTGCTGTCAATTAGACTAACGTTAACGTAAACACTAGCGTCATTTACCTGAGATGGAGAGTAAGGTTACAATTCGCCGTAATGAAATTATGCTCACGCTAAAACTGAAGTAGGCCTATCGCGCATTAGCAACTGCCTTATTAGACCAGAAGGTTTTCTAGCTGAGGTATCGGAACTCCCCCTATTACCGTCGGTCCCGTATTTCCACCGTCTTGCGTGTATGCGTCACTTAATATCAATTTCTATACAAACCAAGACAGCAGACTCCTAAAGAAACACAACCACCCACACCATAGGTGTATCTAAATTAGCTATGTACCAAAAATGACATTTTACCGTGACTCAAAGACAGTGTTGTAAGGCTGCGTGTACACAACCGCTTGGAGCTCCAGTGGAATTTTAATTTCACGACGAGAATTCTCGGTCTAACCGTTCATGTGCCGTTGAAACGGTGTAAATAGGCGACCCATCAGGCCAGCACTATAACTCCGAGCGTGCTAAACAAAATCGGATATTTCAGGCAGTAAATGCTCCCGTTAACAAACAAACCAGATTTTGTTCAAATCTACACACCTATGGCTACTGAAAAATGTCAGGTTAATTTAGCAAATGTTATTCTGAAGTGTTAAAAAACATCGTTGTTTTAGAATTTCTGAACAAAAGTGGTGATAATTGGGGGTGTTACGATACGATAACTGTTAGCTCCCTGTTCTTGCCCAAGCCAGTATGGAATTGTCATAGCAACATGAACTACAGTTAAGAACGTAGGACAAACTTAAGAAGACGTGCGGTTTGATCATAGACAGTAAAAGAAAGGGTTTGAGCTGTTTTGGCCACTAGTCGGCATCAGCCGCTAAGATGAAATGCTAGACAGAAATAATTCTTCTTCTTCTTCTTCTTCTTCTTCTTCTTCTTTTTTATATGGCGGTTGGCAACCAGCTTTTTGGTGCATTACCGCCACCATCTGGACTGGAGTGTGGATCAAATGGTCATCCTACACTTTCCTAAATTCTTTTAAATAACCCAGTTACCTTCAAAAAAAGAAAACAAAAGGAAAAACAAATTTCACCTGATTCTCTTTGCAGTATATCATTCAAATTTAATGTCATCTGGATTTCACCAAGTTGTGAGATAAATCTTTGTCTGGCTTGATGGTACTCAGGACAAAACATAATTACATGCTCTATGGTCTCTTGACTATTACAATATTCACACATTCCATCAACATGCTTTTTCATGGTAACTAATGTTCTGTTTAATCCTGTATGTCCTAGCCTCATTCTGGACACCACATCTTCTTCTTGCTTGCTTCTGCATGTATTCCTGCTCCTCCCCACCTTTCCTTGAATACTATGCAGGTGTCTTCCAGACTGTTCTGTTATCCCATACAAATTGCCATTTTTCATTTATTTTAGCTTTGATTATACTTTTGACTTCAGCTTTGCTGTATTTAATATTCAACTCTATATCAGACTTCCCTGCTGCTTTCTTTTGCACATTTATCTGCTAATTCATTACCTCCTACACCTATATGAGCTGGTACCCATATAAATGTAGTACTAATACCAGACTTAAGCAGATTGTTGGCTAATTGCATTACTTCATATACTATGTCCTGTCTAGACTCAGAGTGACAACGTTTAAGGCTTATTAAAGCTGAGCTAGAGTCTGACGCAATCACAGCTTGCTTAGGTCTATTGCTCTCTACCCACAATAAGGCCATCCATATTCCTATAATTTCTGCTGTGTATACAGCTAAATCATCATTGATTCTCTTTCCAGATTCAATGTTTAATTGAGGGATAACATAAGCAACTCCCATTTTCTTATCAGTCTGCTTAGATGCATCAGTATATAAAATGACTGCTTCTTTATATTTGCTTTCGCAATGTAACTCTGGACCCTGTAATGATCCACTTCAACATCCTTCTTTTCCTCTAATAAGCCCAAGTCTACTGGAACCTCTGACATCAGCCAAGGAGGAACAACAGGATATGCCACTGTAGGGCTTATTTCAAGAGCACTGATTCCCATATTTATTACCTTTTGTTTTATTGTCCAACCAAAACTTTTAATAAGGTAACTCTCTCTCTCTGACACTGCCATAAGACTGATTGACTCATGTGTTTTTCACTATGACCCCTTAGATTTGTCCAATACACAAGAGACAGCTGGTCTCTTCTAAGATAGAGAGGCATCTCTCCCATCTCTACCTGGACCTGCTGCCACTGGCGTGGTCTTAATTGCCCCACAGCATAGCTTCAAACCTTGGTTCTGAATTACATCTAGTTTCTTAAGTGATGTTTTAGCAGCAGACCCATACACTACACACCCATAGTCAAATACAGATCTCATCAGCCCTGTATAAATGGCTTTTAAAGCAGGTCTACTTGCTCCCCATTCAACTCCACGCAGACACCTCATCACATTCAACACTTTCTTGCATTTCTCAATATTTTTTTTATATGCATTGTCCAAGTTAATCGTTTGTCAAACCACATTCCTAAATATTTGAAGAATTCCACTCTTTCTAAATCTGCCCCAGATAATTTGATTTTAACATCTTCATTTATTTTCTTCCTAGAGAAGAATAAAGTCTTTGTTTTATCTATTGAGATCCTAAACCCCCATTGAAGGGCCCATTCTTGGACTCTGTTCACTGCCTGTTGCATCTTACCCACCACAAAATCTATATTTCTTCCTTTTTTCCACATTGCTCCATCATCTGCAAACAATGCCACCCCAACTGAATTTTGTATGTCTTTAAAAATATCATCAATCATTATTGAAAATAATAGTGGACTAACAATACTTCCTTGTGGGACACCATTTTCCACACTGTATTGCTCACTTAATTCTCCATTTATTTTAATTTGAATTGTTCTATTAGACAAAAACCCTTTAATCCATTGGAACATCCGTCCCTTTATTCCCAATATTTTAACCTTTATCAGTATACCTTCTTTCCACAACATATCATATGCCTTCTCAATGTCAAAAAACACTGCCACTACATTTTCTTTGTTCACTTGAGCCTTCCTTATTGTATCTTCAAGGCATACAATGGGATCCATGGTGCCTCTACCTTTCCTGAATCCACTTTGATAATGACTCATTAATCTTTTCGTTTCAACCCAATATGTTAGCCTGTCATTAATCATCCTTTCCATAGTTTTTCCCATCTGGAATGTTAATGCAATAGGTCTATAGTTAATTGCTATTTTAGGATCTTTCCCAGGTTTCCTAATAGGAATAATTATAGACTCCTTCCATGTTATAGGAATACAGCCATCTATCCATACTTTAATATATAGACTTAACAAAACTTCCTTCCCCTTATCACTTAAGTTCTCCAACATGGAATAGCAGATTTTATCCATCCCTGGAGATGACTTACCTAATTTACTTAATGCCTTATTGAGTTCAGATTTCAGAAATAACACATCCAATACCCCTTCTTTTTCTATCCTCAATGTCAAACACATTGCGATATTTTTCAATTGTAACTTCTCTACCTCTTTTTTCTTCTTGATTTAAATTCCCTGAGCTGTGCACCTTGGCTAATGTTTTAGCCATAACCTCGGTTTTTTCTTATTATTGGTGATCGTTCTTTGCCCCTCAACCAACACTGGGTATCCATATTCCCTTCCATTCCCTTTCATTTTTTTAATCATATTCCAAACTCTCTCCACTGGAGTAGTTCGACCAATAGAGTCACAGAACTTTTTCCAATGATCTTTTTTAGCTTGTCTTATTGTTTTCCTAACTATTGCCTGAGATCTTTTATATTGAACTAAATTCTGAAAATTATGTGTTCTTTTTTTAACTCTTTAAACGCTCTATTTCTACCTTTAATTGCTTCCTTACATTCTGTAGACCACCATGGCACTATTTTTAGTTAACGTCTTAGGCTTAGTTTTTGGGATTGATACTCCTGCTGCAACAATTATTCCACTGCCAATTTCATTACACAATTTCTCAATATCCTGATTTTTATCAATAGATAGTAACAATTCATCACTTACTTCTCTATACTTACCCCAATCTGCTTTTCCTAAAATCCATCTCTCTTCTCTTATGTAATGTTCATTTCTTAATTCCACTCCTATCTGAATTCTAATAGGATAATGATCACTTCCTACTGTGCTTTCCCTCACTACCTCCCAGTCACATCTATCTGCAATGGTTTTGTGACAATAGTTAGATCTATTGCTGACTCTGTACCCCTTTGCCACATCTATTCTAGTCCCAGATCCATCATTCAAACATACTAACTCTTTCTCTTCCATAAATTCTTCTGACTACATTTCCATTCCCATCATCCCTCTCTCCCCATAATGTACTATGTGCATTAAAATCCCCACACCAGATAATTCTCCCTGTCAAATCCTTCCAAATATCCTCCAGTTGCCTTATCTCCACTTGTCTACATGGGTTATAAAAGTTTATAATTGTCACATTATCTTCATTTGTCCATACTTCTGTAGCAATGTATTCCAAGTCATTCCCCCTTTTACCTCTCTATACTGAAGTCCCTTTGTAAAAAAAATTACAACTCCTCCTCCTTTACCTATTTCCCTATCCCTTCTTATAGAGTCATACCCCTTTATTACAAAAATCCAACCTAGGCACTAGCCAGGTTTCTTGTATACAAATAATATTAGGTTTCTCTTGTAAATTTTCAACATATTTTTTGAATTCTTGGCCGTTTGCAATTAAACTCCTAGCATTCCACTGAAGTATAATTAAAACCATTATACAGGACCACTCCATGACTGTGATTGTTGTGTTTCATCATTAAGAATATCTCTTACTCTTTCCCAAGGCATTCCCTTTGCATCCAGGTATTTTTCAGCTGACTTTACAATTATTTTAATTCTTTCAGTTCTACTAGTGGTCTGTGCTGAGCAATTGATTATCTCAGCCATGAAGAGCACAAAATCACCTTTTACTCACAATCAACGATCTTCTTTTAGTTGATCACACTTTTTACACATTCCTTTACATCTTTAGTCCCATCCTTTATTGTTTCTACCGGTACACCTACACCTCTTGGGACTTTCTTAGTTGCCTCTGCATAGGAAACCCCTTGGACTACTTTAATTCGCTGTACCTCCTGCATTCTTTTGTTAGCCTCACAACCTCCATATGCTGCACTATGTTCTCCTCCACAGTTGCAACATTTTAGTTTTGCCCCTTCTTCACACTTTCCATATTCATGTTCACCACTACATTTGCTACATCTTTGTTTGCCCTTGCATATCGCCGCTACATGCCCATATCTTTGACATTTAAAACACCGCAGTGGTGGAGGAATGTAAACCTTAACATCATAGCTCATGTAACCAATCAAGACTTTTCCTGGGAGTTTAGCTTCGTCAAAAGTTAACAGTACTGATAGACTGTCACATATAATTCCATTCCTTCTTGTTTTAAGTCGCTTTGCTTCCCTTACTTTAACATTTTGTATTCCTTCTTTCACTGAATCCACTGACTCACTTAGAGGAATCCCAGAGATCACACCCCTAACAAAGTTTTTGTCATATGCCATTGAACACTTCACTTTCGCTGTCCATTTAGTTTATTTGTCTTTATTGCTTTCTGTTGTTGTTCATCACTTTTACATATTACCAGTAAAGAACCATTCCTCAATTGTTTAGCGCTCCTTACCTCCCCCAATGTCTTTATGCAGACTTTTGGTTAGTTGGATTGGACTCCACTCGTTAAAAGTAGTCCCCTCTTGTAACAATTTGATAAACACCTTGAACTCATCTTCACTCCTTTTTACCGTTTTTATTTCTTTATCAATGTCACTATAATCTGATTCGTCTCTATCTTTAGTTTTCCGTTTCCTATTGATTACTTTCCACTCATCCAAACTCCCGCGTCCAACATCCATCTCCCCATCCTCACTTCCTGATCCGTCATTTCCTGACCTCTGACCATTCACAGTCCAGTTGTTGCCAACCGCCTGTAGCTCACGCTCACCAGACAAACGTCTACGCTCCTTTCCTCCAGTCGCCGCCATTCCACCCGCATGGAGATCTCTAGCCTGGTTAGGCACTCCTGGCAACAGCGCCATTTTCCTCATGCGAATCAGAAATAATTATTTATGTGTCCGTGAGTTTTTAAATGATTATCTATTTTCGTAGGTGCACTTTGACAACATAACTGTATTTGTTTCTTGCCTAGCTTATTGAACATCAATTAAATAACTATTCCCCGATTTGCCTGTGTGTGTGTGGTGTTTTGATATTTCATTAACCTGCTATTGTCAGAAGGGCACATAACATCATGTAACTTCAATCAGCAATAGGGGATTATCACGCTTCCGGGTTTCACGGGCGGGATTTTTAAATTTTGTACACGTCCACTTCCGGCGCAGTTCAACAATGGCTGAAACGAAGGCTAGATGTCATTGCTCTGTTCCACTTTGTACATCGAACAAACAACGCCAACCCTACTTAAGTTTCCATGGATTCCCGACTGAATTGAGTCTAAGGAAGAAGTGGATTAAAGCGGTTCGCCGGGATGAAGGGCCAAACTTTAAAATAAAACAAGGTAGCACGTTTGTTTGTAGCCGGCACTTTAGTGAATCAGACTACACTAACGCTACAGGTGCTATCAGGCTAGCGTTAGCTAACGAGGCTAACTTTACCAATCGGGTTCGCATCAAGCGTCTGAAAATCGGGTCTGTGCCCTCCCGTTTTCAGTGGAACAACTGGGGACTGCCAAGAAGGGAGTCCGCTTATAAAAGAGCATCAACTCGCTTAGGTCATGACGTTTGCCCTGCCCTTCCTCTGGAGCACCCCCTGCCATGTGAGGAAGAGGCTATGGAGGAGGTCGCAGCTTCGGTGGTGATGAAAGAACATGATTACGGCTCTGCTCCTAAACCAGGTTTGTTAGTGTTTGCCGATGTTCTGAAATGTTGGCCTACCTCCTCATGATGACCTACCAGTACCCCATACTATGCTTAAACCACAGGTAGCACATCCTGTTAGGCAGTGGTGGAATGTAACTATGTACAAATACTTCGTTACTGTGTAACGTTACTTAAGTAAATGTTCCACGTATTTGTACGTACTCATGTTTTTACTAGAGTAAATATTTCTCTGCTTATTTGTACTTTTACTTAAGTACTGAGTTTCAGTACTTCCTCCACCACTGCTGTTAGGTAGGAAATGTCTATCAGAATGCCCTACTGCTCATTATATTTTGCTTAAACCGTAGATAGCACACCCTCACAGGTAAGAAATGTCTATCAGGATGTGCTACCTATGGTTTTAGCACAGAATGTGTTATTAGTAGGTCATACCGAGGAGGTAGGTCAACTTAGAACACTGGCACAAAATGTTTAGTGTTATTGATGTCCCAGCATTTGACCAATACTACAATTTGAAAAGCTTCATCACAAGTACAAACGTTGCATTTTATATCTTACTTGATTAAACGTAAAGGTGAATATTGAGCTATAAAATGCTATTTCATGTAACTTTAGAGGTCCAAACTACTTCCAATATGCAAGTCACAGACAATCTGTTTTCATTTTTCTCACATCTCATACAGGTGCACTGGATGCTGCTGCTGCACGCATACAGCAATTGGAAGACCAAGTCAAGGAGCTGACAACAGAGCTATCACAGCTGAAAGTGGGTCGAGTGCATTTTAACAGATTTGGTGTATCAGACAAGGACATCCTTTTTTACACAAGATTCACATCAAGAGATGTTTTTTGTGCCTTCTGGGAGGCTATTCAACCATCTGCCTCCATGGTGGTTTATTGGTCGAAAGCTCAGAAAAAGGGACAAACAGTTGCACCCATTTCTCCCAGTCCAACGCGTAGACTGCAACTAGTTGATGAGTTTTTTCTCTTCTGCTGCCGAGTTGCTGCAGGCCTGCAAGAGAAGGTGCTGGCTGACATGTTTCAGGTCAGTGTGTCCACTGTCTCCCGTGTTGTTATAACGTGGGCCAACTACCTTTACCTGCTCCTTGGCACCCTTCCCATCTGGATGAGTAAACAGCAAGTCAAGGACACCATGCCAAGCAAATTTGTGCAGTATTGTCCAGATGTTCGGGTTATCATCGACTGCACCGAGGTGCGATGCCAGAATCCATCATCCCTCACTCTCCAGTCAGAGGTTTTCTCATCGTACAAAAACACGACAACCTTTAAGGGATTAATTGGGATTGCCCCATGTAGTGCTGTGACTTTCGTATCAAGTCTCTTCACCGGCTCCATCTCTGACGTTCAGTTGACTGAACGAAGTGGACTGCTCGACTTACTGGAGCCAGGAGATGGCTGCATGGCAGACAAGGGTTTCACCATCACGAAGCTGCTAGCTGATCGTGGGGCAACGCTGATTATACCACCCTTCAAGATGACAGGTAGGCATGAAAGGAATGAACATTTCAAATTAAAACAGATTAACACATTAAGACAAAAATGATAATCATTAAAATGTGCACACAAATGATAGAAATTAACTTATTTCATCTCTAACCACAGCGCAGTTCACCAAAGAGGATGCTCTAAAAACTCAAGCAATCGCCCGACTTCGAATCCTCGTGGAGAGAGCAATACGCAGAGTCAAGGAATACCGCATCTGGGAACACACTCTCCCTCTAACCTTGTCTGGGACAGTCAACCAGCTGTGGACTGTCTGTTGTGTGATGACCAACTTCCAGGGACCACTTGATTTAAAAGGCTACATCCCTGTTGAGTAGTGTTTCCCCCGATCCAAGTATTCAAAATAATGTAAATAAATATGTAATAATGTAAATAATGTAAATATGTAATACTGTAGTAAATAATGCGAAATACTCAGAAAAAGGGAATTAATAAAATCCTTTATTCATACAGTTAATTTCACTTTCTGCTGTAGATACACATTCATATATGTACCAAAGAAGTACAGGTCCACCTTCTTTTTCATGTCTTTTATCATTTCATCCTCCCTCCAGACTCTTTCGACTGTGAAGTCTCCCTCAGTGTCTGTTACAAAATCGCACCAACTCAATCCAGTTACAGCCAATTGACCTTGAACCTGCCAGTGGTATTTATGATTCTGCTTCAGTTTTGCCTGACCATTCACCATTTTTACATGTCCTGCCTCAGAAATGCTAGAGATGTCTGGGCATTTAACTTCAGCAAGCCCAAAACACGGAATGGCACTAGGGTCATATACCCTTGCATCGGGGCTAGCCCCGAGGTGAGGAGCGTCGGGATGGATAACAAATCCACAGCGTGAGACATTTACATTGAAATGTTTTGAATATTGTTCCAGCACTTGTGGCTCGCGTTCAAGGCCCCTCTTCATGGCGGGAGTTTGGCGTACTCCCTTAAGTATCCGCCCTGCCAGGGTCTGACCAGAAGACGGCCCTTTCACATGGCTAACCTCATAGAACCTACTAGCTGTTACTCTAGGTTTACGTAATGCTTGCCATAATGGGCACTCAGACTGCTCACGTGTCTGCTCCTCTCTCTCAGCTGCCACTTCGTGTGTCACAGTTAAGCTGTCCAAATGGAGAAACTGTTGGGAGTTTGGTTCAAAGTTCGGAAAGGTAGTGGAAAATGTTGACCCCTCTAAAGGTAGTTTAGGGAATTTTGGTGCATCTGGGTGTTGGACGTAATTTCCGTGTTTGACCACAGGAGGACACTGGTAGGACAGGGGTGAACCTCGCGGCACAGGTCCGAACCTGGAGTCGACCATGGTGAGTTGAGACAAGCCATGCAGCACTGATGATATTAGTGGTTGCGGCCTGAGGCTTTTCAGTCCTTTTCCAAGAGACAAGACTTGCGGGTCAGGGAGGGATCCTAAAACGTAAAATTAAAAACAGTAAGTGTTAAATTATCCACACATCTGTTTTGGTTTCAATTCTGATGTCAAGAGTCTCTGGAGAATTGCTCACTGCAGTGTTCTATATCATACGGTAGCCAACAGTATGATATTAGTTACAGTATTAACATTACCTGTGTATGCTTGATAGAGTGTTGATTTGCATACACTCCTGGCGGATGGCTTTGGTTTCCTAACAACCAAGTCCTGAACCGGCTCTGCATGGATCCCCTGGGAATGATATTAACAAGTAGCCATAATTGTAATAGTATCTTGCTTGTAATGGTGTAAACACGTAGCCATGCGGAGTGGCACCGCTTCCAATTCACTCCAATGTTAACCAATGTAGAGAGACGCACAGCGCATTGCATTAAATAGACTTCCTGTCCATTTTTCAGCTGCACCGTGTGCCGCCACGGTTTGCTCCGCGAACATTGTGTCCCAGGCGTAACTTTGGGACACACTGTTCGCGGAATGAGGGCACACGGGGCAGCTCACACCGCGGCTGAAAAATAGACTGGAAGTCTATTTAATATGGTGCAGCTACAATGTTACCTTTGTCCTTGGTCGATGCCATGTTTGCAGAGAGCTTGTGCAGGCCACAGGTGGTGGTACAGCTCTCACTTGCAGATCAAGAGATAGAAGAGCAAACCGGGATTGAGCATGTGCTTGTTAACAATCAAAGGTAGACCTCTAGAACCAGTGTCACTCCAATTAACCTGCCCATGTAAACGTCATCCCAGACCACAGCCCTCACCTGCAACATGCTGTAATGGGCACTCTGGAACAACAAGGCCACTAGATGATTGCAAAGAACCTTGCCTGCTGTACAGCTGCATGAGGTTTCCTGAAATTCGGCTGCATCAGCTTGAAAAACAATCTACATTACAGACACAACACTAATCGTTTTAGTTGATAACGTTAAACTAAAAGGAAAATCTTGTTGCAAATTATATAGAAATGTAAGGAAGAGCATTACAATTAACCAAAAATCCTAGGAAATCTGCAACCGTAGTAGAGTAGTTAACCCCTTACACCATTAACATGTTGGATTCAACAAACAGGATATTAAAGAATTTAAATGCAAAGTTACATTATGATGTTTGCATACCGTATGTATGTAACAAAGGTATAGCAATTTATTGCACATGGCTGTTGACTGACTTAATATAAACAGGCAACAGTGGAAGGGGTTAAACTTTTTGCCATTATGCCTTAGCTTCCTAAAATAACCTTCAAATAATGGGGCTGTTCTCGCTTCTTCATCGACCTGTAACACCTAGACCTGACAGCCACCTCCCTGTCAATGATGTTGGACACTGGTGGACAAAACTATAATTAATGCATACTGTGATTCAACATTACATAGATAAAGACAAAAAAACATCTCTCATGGTACCATCGTGATTTTTAACTTGTACTGCGTTTGTTGATGTACCAATGATTCTAGCAAGAGACACTTGTATGCTGACGTTAGCTAGCTGACACTGACAGAGGCTAAAGTTCTTCCTATCAGAATATAAATGAAATGGGTGCATTGACTCAGCCTCATTTAAAGCTAAATAATCTTACTTTAGTTGGGTTTAACGTATGTTAAACACCTTATAACCATACAAACATCTGAGCTGACGCCGAACTGACGTTAGCATAAGCTAACCTACCTAGCTAATGTAATGTTATGTTAGCTAGTAGCCACTCACCTTCATAGTCGTAGATGAAGTTCTCGAAAAAGAAACTGTATCCCTTGTCCACTTTGGAGCGGGCTGTGATGGAGTGTTGTTCAGTTAGCCGATGTACGTCAGAAAAAGTTATTTTAGGTAAATTTACCAGGGATGCAGTATAAGTAAACTTGCGCTCATCCATCATGGATACGCCAGAGTGATGAATAATTCACCGGAAGTGGCAGTGCACAAAAATCATGAATGCGGAAGTACGTCGTATCAGCGTGATAATGGCTTATGGGCCTGAGTGTCCCGTATACAGTAGGCCAATCAGCAATGGGCCTGAGTGTTCCGTATATAGTTGGCCAATCAGCAATGGGCCTGAGTGTCCCGTATACAGTAGGCCAATCAGCAATGGGCCTGAGTGAGTGTTCCGTATACAGTAGGCCAATCAGCAATGGGCCTGAGTGTTCCGTATATAGTTGGCCAATCAGCAATGGGCCTGAGTGTTCCGTATAGAGTTCGCCAATCCAGTGAGCACACTACTGTAGGTGCTGATGGCACATCACATTACATCTGCAGCCTCTATTTACGCCATCACTGGTACACATCACATCTGTAGCCTCTATCTACACCATGCGGACCAGCCATGAAGCACAGGAAGTGCTAGATGACCCCTCTATCTACGCCATGCGGACCAGCCATGAAGCACAGGAAGTGCTAGATGACCCTTCCCACCCTGCCAGGCCCCTCTTCCAACTACTGCCCTCTGGAAAGAGAGTTCAAAGTCTCAGGATTAAAAGTTCCCGCTTTTGTAACAGTACTTTTCCTGCCACTATTAGGCTCAGGCGCCTGGCAGAGTAAACTAAATGCACCTTATTCAAATGCGCTTTATAGACAACACAAGGACACTTTATGGGAAGTTGCAACAGCGCAAGGTCTTCACAGCTTTAAACTGGTTTGAATGAGGATGTCTATGGGAATGCCTTTATGTCCTGTATGTGCCTTACTGTATGTATGCATGTATTGCCTGTTTTAACCTTGGGGATCAATAAAGTGTCTATCTATCTATCTATCTATCTCTATCAACCTGATTGGCACCAAGACAAATTCCAATCAACTATGTTGACATGTCAATAAAGTATTGAACTTGAAGACCCTAGCTGGCTTGTGCTAGAGCTCTTCCCTGTGTGATGATCTTGGTGATCCTAGCTGGCTCTTGTGTGATGGTCTTGGTGACCCTAGCTGGCTCTTGTGTGATGGTCTTGGTGACCCTAGCTGGCTTGTGTGATGGTCTTAGCTGATGTCTGTGTGATGGTCTTGGTGACCCTAGCTGGCTCTTGTGTGATGTCTTGGTGACCCTAGCTGGCCTTTGTGTGATGGTCTTGTTGACAGGCTGGAGCAAGCCTGGAGGGAATGTGGTTCGATGGCATTCTGAGCACAGAGAGAGCTTGTTATAGGAGCTGTCAATCATGCCAGCCTACCTGAATTACGTGCTGTGTGTGTGTGTTTGTGCGACCTTGAGTCATTCATTGTACAAAACATGACAGTTATGAGCCTGGTCGTCCATGCATGCCTGATGTCTCCTGAAGGTGATGTCATGTCAGCGCTATGTAGCCTATCCAGGTAGGACTGGGTCATTCTGAAGTGATTCAATAACCACAATAACCACTCAAGCATTGAATTCCAATAAACTGATTTCTCCAACAGTATAAATTATTTAATCAAACCCATGCCAGCTGTTTTCTCAGACAGTATAAATGATTTAATCAAACCCATGCCAGCTGAGAGATCATGGCACATGATAAACAGAAACACCGTCATTCCAATAAATAACAGTTATTAGTGCTGTGGTTTAAAGTGCTTACATTGACCCTGAAGACCCTGAGAGATGCAGTCACCTACAGACAGAACTTGTGTCAGATGACCATAACTACAGTTTGTACATTACATATCACTATCATATCATCATCATATCATATCACAGAATGTGCTTACATCACAGAATGTGTTTACATCACAAAATGTATCCCTGATGATTGGCATTCTACACATCTAGATACGTACACATTGTACAGTTTTCATTTTGTTGTTGCATTGCATAGAGCTATTGCTATTAAAAAGAGTATATATACTTATATTGCATATTTGGCATTGTGCAGGGAGGCTGTAAAAGAAAGTCTGTTTCACGTTTGTTAATGGCAATAAATATATAGCATAGTCTATTATATTCAACTGTGTTCTCTTCTGTCCTGTACTCTTTAGTTTTTAATCACATGTGTAAATTAAAGAAACGAAAAGAAGAAGAGAAGAAAAGGCTTTCAGAGTTTTCCACCTCTGCCTGCATATAAATGTCACACTGGACAGTGCTGTGTCCTCTGTAATGTCCTGGCGGTAGAGGCTACTGAAGTGCATATATCTATAGGTCACTATAGGTCAAGTGCATATATCTATAGGGCTTATTCGCAAACACCGCCGCGGCCATATTGTTGATATGACATTCCAGTTCTAATAGGCTACTCTAAGACAATCGCCTGCAGCGCGTAGATTTGAGCTGAGCAGAGCACAGTAGCCTAAATATGGCCGGCTTCATCTCGTCAATAGAATAGCTTTATAGCATAGCTGTCTTGTTCATACATCGGCACACGTCGCAGCTGAAGGCGTTCGAGTCGCTAGGTCGGCAAACTTATATTTGTTCCATGACATTGTCTAAACATGCATGATCGCAGAGAATAAAGCTGCATCTCATTGGACTGCAATTCATACCTGTCAGCATTTAGCTTTCCAAAAACGGGAGATTTTTTTTTTGGTGTTTATACCGGATATGTGTTTGCATATAATACGTTTCATACACGTGTTTCAACACTGCATTTCGGTCGTTGCTTTTACCTTACCATACTTACGATCAATGATTTTAAAATGAATTTTGATGGCCATGCAAATTACGGGAGTTTTCCGGGAGAAATAACAAAACGGGAGGGTGCCGGGAGATGACCTTGAAATACGGGAGAACCCGGGAAAAACGGGAGTGTTGACAGGTATGCTGCAATTGTATCTTGCGTTTGCCTGTTGCTCACAACCTGCAGCCAAGGACTTTGCTAAAGTAGTTTAAAGTGGGTTAGCCAGTGATTGTTCTAGTCTAATATCTATGCAACTGTATGGTCTGGATGCAGAAAAGGCTAACATATTTCTCTGTAACATTTCCAGAATCCAAGTGAACAAAACATTATACAAATCTATAGAATTTGTGCACCATTTAAATTAGGAGCCAAAATGTCTGATCCTCCTACTTCATTAAGGGCTCAAGTAGACCCAACCCTTCGTTAGAGCATGACCTTTGACCTTTTCTCAGTGGGACGACACTTCACCTTCAAACAGCTGAGCAACGACGGAGGAAAAAGACCATTGAGGAGAGGTGTGAAGGACAGGGATGCTGGAGAGGTGTGAAGGACAGGGATGCTGCCTGGTAATAATGGGAGAGGTGTGAAGGACAGGGATGCTGCCTGGTAATAAGGGGAGAGGTGTGAAGGACAGGGATGCTGCCTGGTAATAATGGGAGAGGTGTGAAGGACAGGGATGCTGCCTGGTAATAAGGGGAGAGGTGTGAAGGACTAGGTGCAGCAGTGGATTGTGGGTAGTCGTGACCTTTGACCTGAGGGCTAGGGCTGGGAGGCCAGCAGAGGGGTGAGTGCGAGGAGGAGGAGGGAGAGGAGGGAGAAGGCCATGCAGGAGTGGCGTCCCCCACTGGACGCTGTGGTGGTGGTGGCTACTGTAGCAGCTGTGGTGGTGTTGGCAGCAGCTGTGGTGGTGTTGGTGCTGTTGCTCGAGATGGCGACCGAGGGGAAAGAGAAACTCGACAGGAAGGTGCTGAAACGAGTTGTTCGGCCAAAGACCTGCACTGAGGCGCGATCTGATTGGCCGAGGTCTCTGGAGGTGGAGTTGGACGAGGAGGAGTTTGAGATGATGGTGACCACTGAGAGCTGGAACCATGAACTCCCCTGTTTACACATGAGAGGACCTCCCATATCACCCTGACAACAGAGAGAGTAGCAGAGTTACACAACATGAACTCCCCTGTTTACACATGAGAGGACCTCCCATATCACCCTGACAACATAGCAAGATTCCATTAGAAACAAATATACACGTAATGCACTCATTTACACAGAGCAGCCAGAGATACAGTACCCTCCACAATTATTGGCACCTCTGCTAAAGTTGACTATAAAAATAGGAAAAATCCAACCTTGAAGGGAAGCAAATTTATTTTGAGAAAAAGGAAAATCTCATAAAGAAATACATATTTTTAACTAAATCACATTGCTCACAATTATTGGCACCCCTGAAAAATCTTATAAACAAACCCTAACAAGCATTTTCCTATCTAATTTCAATTTATTTAAGTTAATCAGAGTGTCTGTGAACTTTCAGAAGTAGTTCATGACTTTCTTTTTCACTATGGTATGAAAATAAAGTCACACAGAGGCTAAATCCTCTAGTCAATTTTCAACATCGGAAAGACAAGAGAAAACACTAAATTTAAATAAAAAAGAAAGTGTGTTGACATTTGTAAGTCAGAGAATGCCTATGACAACTAGGTACTTTGTTGAAAATGCCTATATTTACAGTTAAAACAAGTATTAAAAGGTTCTAATCATCTGGAAATGTGACAAACATGCTTGGACAAAGACCCATGGTTATCTTGCCCCCACGTACAGTATGGAGGATGGTAAGATAGGCAAAGATTTCCATAAGAACCACTATTAGAGAGTTACAGACAAAAGTATCATCTTGGGGTCACCAAGTCCCTCAAAAAGTCTTCAAAACTGACCTCACTTCTAATAAATTATTTAGAGGGCATGTCAGGTAAAAGCCTGTCCAGTTATTTAATTACCAATGTAAACAGCAGGAGTTACAGAATGGTACAGTGACTTTGTCTGGAAGTGTGGTCTATTGTCAGATGAAATCATTGGCGGAGCAAGGGGGTGGCTTCGGGGGCTCAAGCCCCGAATCTTTTATCAAAAGCCCCGAATCTTTTTTGTAGCCTATGTGTTTTCAATTTCCAACGTTTCTAATTTAACTTCCCCTTGGTTTCTCTATAAATGTTACAAAATGTAGGCTACTATTACTGAGCAAATAGGCTATCCCTTATTTTCAAAGCCCAATAGCCTATTGACAGATAATCTGATTTCCCACACGATGAGTTTAGGCAATGCCAGAGCCGAGATGTAGCGGTTTACGTCATAAACCGGGCAGGAAAGTTCAGAGCGGTGCAGTCAGTTTAAACAGCAAGCCGGTAAGAAAAACTATTGTCAATATATTAGGCAATTAGGCTACTGTACCCCGGAATACAAAAATAAACTTCAGAAAGACAGAAAGTTTCTTGTAGCCTACTGTATTCATAGAGTCTCCATGACCGACTCAGTAGATTTAACTGTTGTCAGTTGAGTTTGTTCAATTTATTTACTGTAGGCTAGTAGCCTAGGCAAATATGAAATGGAGATGTAACGTGGCTACCGGCGGGATTTTGAACTTGCATGTTTCATGCATTTTAGGGCAAACAATACCATGAGATTGACGTGTTCTCCGCTTGAGGAACGTAATCAATTAGCGGACGCAGCTCAGACACAGAGCGCGATAGGCCTAGGTTAGGCTACTTTCACTTTCTAGAGTGCGATTAATTACGTAAAAGATGCTTCCTTCATACCAAAACAACGATCAAACATTATCAAATGTATCATGACGTGTTGTCACAAAGACTTACTCCAATTAGAAAATCGAAACCAAAATCAGTGTTCAGGGGCGGTGGTAGTGTAGCGGTTAAGGAACTGGGCTAGTGTGCAGTAGCTTGAAAGTTGTCGGTTCAATTCCCGGCTTCCACCGTTGTGCCCTTGAGCAAGGCACTTAACCCCAAGTTGCTCCGGGGACAATGTAACCCCTTGTAATATAGTTGACATTGGCTAAAAATGCGTCAGCCAAATGTAATGTAATGTTCTCTCATTGACGCCTGTAGGCATATAAGGAAAATGCGATTTCAGTTTGTAAAATGTATCCCCCCCTCCCCAACTGAATTAGTTCACCTATGTGAAGCACTGAAGGGGAGAATCCCCCCCCATTTTGAAAAATGAACTTTAAGCCCAGAATTAAACTTAGCTTCATGTGTTCCATTGTACATTACAACAAGTGGGTTTACAATGTGGGGCTGTGCTAAACCTGACCATAAGGCTACTTTTGCCAGAGTTCAAAGTAAAAATGTATTGAGACAAGGTAGCATCCCATCAGGGTTATCTCAGCATAGTATACTAGCCTATAATATACAAACCATAACTTATAAAAAACGCTTAATTAACTAAGTGCCTTCTGATCAGATAGGCTATGCCTATAGAGCCCTCTTTAAAGACCAAAAGTACCAGTCAGATATACCTTGAGTCTCACATTTTTAAAGTCTCAATGTGTCCATTAGTTTACACAGAATTCACTAGAAGTCATTATTTAAGGGGTTATTTTTCAAAATGTTCTGCTGGGGGTGCATGCCCACGGACCCCCCTAGCCTTCCTGTGTGTGACACTGGGCTAAGCCCCCAATGTTTCAAATGTCTGGCTCCGCCCCTGGATGAAATGAAAATGAGATAGATAGAAGAATGGCTATACTGAAAAGAACCCCATGCCTAATGAGAATTATGGTGGAGGGGCTGTGCTATTGTGGGGCTGTTGGCTCGGACTGGTAATCTGTACAACCGGTGGGCCGGTGACCTCCGGGATTTTTTTTTTTTTTAAAGTTATTTAGCCTATTTGCGGCCCGTCATGTAGACCTAGGCCTAGCCTATAAATGCAGTTGCATCCATTTGGATCAGGGGGTGACAGGTCAATAATTTTGGCCTCTTCATGACAGGTTCAGTGTGTGTTACGATCGCGCCCCCCTGCCCCACCCCTCAAGTGGATTTGTCCAAGCAGCCGCTTGGTTTGTGGGGAAATATAGCCTACGAGTCCATGCATGGTAGCCTAGGCCAGGGGTTCCCAAACTTTTCCACGACAAGGCCCCCCAAATACCACTAGGTTCTGGCCAAGGACCCCCTTGATGTGTTATTAATCCCATTATAAAAATACATTAAGCTAATCCTAATAATTATTTTAGCCACAAGCACTTCGCGATGGAGCATAAATGGCATTTGCGGCTTTCTGCTATATGAGAGCTATCGCTCTACTATTATTATTCCCAGTCATTATCATTGAAAATATAATGTTCAGATATGCGACAAATTATTATAATGGCATTGTATAACAACCCTCATAGTAATATGTATATTTTAAAAAATTCAAATGTATTTATTTGTTGCTTTTATTTTTCCTTCCAACTTGCTGAGGCCCCCCTGGCACCCCCTCGCGGCCCCCACTTTGAAAACCACTGGCCTAGGCTATATAAGTGCCCTCCGCTGGCTGGTGTTCACATCATCGCAGTTTACCGTAAACAGCAATCAGAGGTGTCTAGTTTTATTCCATAAATATATTGTTTTATAGACGTAAGTTGCACGCTGCCACTTAAGAGCTTCCATTTACTGCACCATGTAGGCTACTGTAGTTTTTTGTCTGTCAACATAAAAAAAACTCCGGTACCTACAATTTTCGCACAACTTGGTGGAAAAGTGTAGCACAGGTTAAAGAAAACCTATTCATGTTTGGACTCAAAAGGAACTTCAAAGTATTTCCCATATAGTAGCCTTTTAGCTCACAACGACAGTGAAAGTGGAACTTGGAAAGTGGAAGTCTCTCCACCGAGTGTTACATTAGATGCACAATCAATCGCAAGTCGATGCATGTATAAAGTATCAACTGGTAGGTTAGTAACGAAGGTAGCCTAATTTTGCAAAATGTGATGACGGCACACAAACTTGGGCAAAAATGTTTAGTATACACTTGTGGTGATAGCCTACAGTTAATGTGAATCTCTGACTATAACCAATGTAGAAGATTTGCACCAAATAGGCCTAACTGTGGTTGTGTTTCTACAACATGTTGGCACAAATCATCATTTCTGTCAACTATGACGATTTCCATGCATGTTCAGTAGCCTATATTTTTCATTTAGTCAAGCAGTGACATGTGGTTTAATCAGTGTTGGGCAAGTTACTTCAAAATCGTAATATATTATGTATTACTTATTACTGTCATTTCAAAGTAATTCATTACATTATAATATTACTGTCTCTGAATTGTAAGGCATTACACTACTATTGTATTACTTTTGAGTTACTTTTACCAAAATATCTAGAAATATGGATTTGGAATTCTAAATGCAGTTTATTATGCTCAATGCAGCTCATTGCACTTCTAATGGAGGGTGATGTGGTACAACATAATGACTGAGCTAGGCTTAAGGCTAACAACAGTAGAATGCAATAGGTGCAGTGATGGCTCATGATGCAATACAAGGAACACTCATAGCCAGAAGACAAAAGGTCAAAGTCTGGTCAATTTTGATAGAAATGCTGTAACTTTAGGCTTAGGCCTACTTATTAAAATCAACAGAGAGCCCACTACCTGTATATTTTAACCCAAACCTTAAAGACATGTCAAGATAGGCTACACAGTGCAGCTACTGGCCATTTTGGTGCCCTAACTGGTGAAATACAGTATTAACCTCATGATGTCATCATATGGCCAACTATAAAGATGTAATCTGCCTGTTCCCAGGGATGGGTAGTATTTCTGAAACATGTAATATGTGTTTCAAATGCAAAATAGTATTTTGTCCTTTGTATTTTATTGGGTTGAAGGAAATGGCTCTGTATTTTGTATCAAAATACTTTATTGGTGTGTATTTTTGTATTTTAAAAATCGTCGGGGGGGTCGTCGGTCCAGTAGTGGGCCAGTCCAGGAGAAAATTGCCAGGGCCGAATTTTGTTCCCAGTCCGACCCTGGTATCATGAACACCAAGAAAAACCTGAACATTTTCAAAGGAAATCTGTCAATCTCTGCCAAGACACTAAAAGTTAGTCATGATTGGATCATTCCTCAGGTCAATGAACCAAAACAAATGTCCAGATCAAAACAAATATGGTTTGCTGAACACCAAATGTTCAGGAAACCATAGAGAGAGAGAGAGAGAGGAGAAGAGAGACATTATTTATTGAATTCCTAACATGTTCTACCTGAAGAGTGTTAGAGAGAGAGAGAGAGAGAGAGAGAGAGAGAGAGAAAGAGAGAGAGGAGAAGTGTGTGTGTGCGTGTGTGTGTGGGTGTGTATGTGTGTGTGTGTCCCCTTTTCCTCACCTGTTCTATCTGAACAGTGTTGGTGCAGATGTCATCAGCAGAGGAGGATGCGTTGCCACAGGCAACCACTGATGTCTGCACTTCCTTAAGAGGCTGCTCACCTGGAAAGGGGGAGAGAGAGAGAGAGAGAGGGATGAGGAAGAGAGAGAGGGAGAGAAAGAAAGAGGGATGAGGAAGAGAGAGAGGGAGAGAAAGAAAGAGGGATGAGGAAGAGAGAGAGGGGAGAGATATATGGTAAAGTCAAAGAGAGGTAGAGATAAATGCATACATTGTCCAATTGTCTCGACTTTGACTTCTCAACACATTCAGTCACACACACACACACACTCTTGTTCTTTCACACACACTCACACACACACACACACACACTCTCTCACACACACACACATACTCTTGTTCCCTCTCACACACACACACACACACTCTCTCTCACACACACACCACACACACTCTCTCTCACACACAGACACTCACACACATACTCTTGTTCTCTCTCACACACACACACACACACACACTCTCTCTCTCTCTTACACACACACACACACACACACTAACCTGTGGTGTTGCCCCAGCCTGCAACCCAGCAGGTGGTTCCCGTGGCAATAGTGGCCCCGCCCTGCTCCACACAGATTGGCTGGATGAAGTTGGAGAGGGTGGGCTTCCTGGTTAACTGCAGCATGGCTACGTTATCGCCTGATAGGGTGCTCAGAGTGATGTTGGCCACGCCCACTGACACCTCATTGGGGTTGGAGCCGTTCTGTCTCTGGCGGCCCAGAAACACCGTCCAATTGGATGCTGAAGGAGAACTGGGGGAGGAGTTAAAAATTAGACAATCAAACATGGCTGCATGTTGCTCTGGTGCATTTGTTTCATAAAGGTTTTTAACCCTTAGAACCCCATCTATTCTAATGGATCATGAAGGTATTTAAATATGAATTCTAATGGATCATGAAGGTATTTAAATATGAATTCTAATGGATCATGAAGGTATTTATATATGAACTTTAATGGATCATGAAGGTGTTTAAATATGAATTCTAATGGATCATGAAGGTATTTAAACATGAACTCTAATGGATCATGAAGGTATTTAAATATGAATTCTAATGGATTGAAGGTATTTAAATATGAACTCTATTCCAATGGATCATGGAGGTATTTAAATATGAACTTTATTGTAATGGATCGTGAAGGTATTTAAATATGGACTCTATTCTAATGAATCATGAACCATATGTGCTTTGCTTTTTATCTCGAGAGGGTCCAGGGTTTGTGTGTGTGTGTATATGTGTGTGTGTGCGTATATGTCTATAGTGTGTGTGTGTGAGTGTGTGTAAGGTGTGTACTCCTACCTAGAGAAGCAGTTGGCTGATGTGAGGACGAGGTCCTCACTGACCAGAGTTCCTCCGCACACGTGGGCACCGCGTTCCGTACTGTGCAGACTGGCCATCCAGGGCCACACCCCCGCCACCACGTCCGATCCACCAATCAGACGCGAGTTCAGAGCCGCCTGTCCACATACCACCGCTAGGGGGGCAGGTATAATCAAACACACAGATGGGACACACACACACACACACACACACAGCAGAAACACACACACACACACACACACACACACCAGAAACACACACACACACACATGTACACAATGAGTTAATGGGTATATTCTAGTGTGGAGTTTGGGTAATGAGTCTTAATGAGTATAGCGTGGAGTTTGGGTAATGAGTCTTAATGATTATAGTGTGGAAGGGTAATGAGTCTTAATGAGTATAGTGTGGAGTTTGTTTGGGTAATGAGTCTTAATGAGTATAGTGTGGAGTTTGTTTGGGTAATGAGTCTTAATGATTATAGCGTGGAGTTTGGGTAATGAGTCTTAATGAGTATAGTGTGGAGTTTGTTTGGGTAATGAGTCTTAATGATTATAGCGTGGAGTTTGGGTAATGAGTCTTAATGAGTATAGTGTGGAGTTTGTTTGGGTAATGAGTCTTAATGAGTATAGTGTGGAGTTTGTTTGGGTAATGAGTCTTAATGAGTATAGCGTGGAGTTATAGACAAACTAGACACTCTAACACACCTTATATGTGATTTTGGGAACTCTGTGATGAATGGAAATGAAATATATGACGATCGAAAACTCATGAAAACGCACAATCTGGACATTTTATCTGGACATTCTATCATAACTCGGTTGCCGAACTCTTGTATCATAACTCTTGTTTTGGGTTGAATCAGTGACCCATGCACGTCAGGTCAAAACCAGGTCATTTTCGTGGGTCTATCACTAGGTGGCAGTCTCGCCAGGTCTCGCTGATCACTTCCCGGAACCTTTACAGGCAACACTTCATATTTCATGAAAGACGTTATATCTCCATTTCTAGAAAAAAAAACAGCGATTTTGATGAAAACTAGCCACTGTTTAGCTTGAGATTTCTCAGGAACAGAGGCGTGTAGAAATACACGGTTTGAACCCACCGAGAGCTTAAAGTCTCACCTTTTAAACGAGCCATTGTATGTGTTCATAGCTATAACACAAAATATGCTGTGGCTGTACAAAAATCATCAACAATGGTCTAGATTGCTGGCACTCTAGGACAAAGCTTCCAAAAACAGCTTGGCATTCAATGAGTTAATGAGTATATTCTAGTGTGGAGTTTGGGTAATGAGCCTTAATAAGTATATTCTAGTGTGGAGTTTGGGTAATGAGCCTTAATGAGTATAGTGTGGAGTTTGTTTGGGTAATGAGTCTTAATGAGTATATTCTAGTGTGGAGTTTGGGTAATGAGTCTTAATGAGTATATTCTAGTGTGGAGTTTGGGTAATGAGCCTTAATGAGTATAGTGTGGAGTTTGGGTAATGAGTCTTAATGAGTATATTCTTGCGTGGAGTTTAGGTAATGAGTCTTAATGAGTATATTCTATAACTTTTACTTCTACCTCCAGACGTGTGTCTACCACCAGACCTGTCTACCCTACCACCAGACCTGTCTACCACCAGACCGGTCTACCCTCCACCAGACCTGTCTACCCTACACCAGACCTGTCTGTGCTCCATGTGTGTGTCTGCGATGTGCTAATGAAGGTCTGCTTCCACAGCAGCACGTGTCAGACTTGTCTGCTATGCTTCACATGTTCACTCCAAGTCTGGTTTTATGACGGATGTCACTTCTTGGCTTTTGAAAGTCGTTCGACCAGCTAATCAGGTTGCGTTTTGCTCATGACTGTTCATACATTCCCTTCCCGTGGAAAGAAACAGCTTTCTGGTCATAAATCACATCACTACAACAAATAAACAACAAATAAAGTATAGTATAAGTATATATACTCTTTTGATCCAGTGAGGGAAATTTGGTCTCTGCATTTATCCCAATCCGTGAATTAGTGAAACACACTCAGCACACAGTGAGGTGAAGCACACACTAATCCCGGCGCAGTGAGCTGCCTGCATCAACAGCGGCGCTCGGGGAGCAGTGAGGGGTTAGGTGCCTTGCTCAAGGGCACTTCAGCCGTGCCTACTGGTCGGGTTCGAACCGGCAACCCTCCGGTAACAGGTCCGAAGCGCTAACCAGTAGGCCACAGCTGCCTTGCCTACTACACAACTACTACACAACTAAAACACAAATTCTACACAACTACTACACAACTAAAACGCAACTACCACACAACTACTACACAACTAAAACGCAACTACTACACAACTACTACACAACTAAAACACAGCCACAAATAAAAAAAGGAAGCCGTTCGAGTATGTAGTGTACCCACCAGTAGAGGAAGAAAAATCAAGGACAAATCACTAACATAAAAGGCACTCTGCTTTAGATATGCATATGCACCACTTGGTGGTAGTTATAGTGGTGGTGGTGGATGGTGTAAGGAACGTATGGCGATTGATGGTCGTGTGTGGTGGTGGTGTGTTGGGGTGTGTTGGGGTGGGGTGGTGGTGGTGGTGGTGTGTTGGGGTGGTGATGGTGTTACTTACGTGCCACTGTGGTGGGTGCAATGGTGGTGATGGCAGGCAGACCAGCACAGGTGGTTGTAAGGTCCGAGTCAGTCCCACTGGAGGTGAACGTGACGAAGCCCGGCTGGTTACTGGTGATCTGAGTCTTGATCCAGCTCTCGTACTGGGAGACGCGTGCGTACACCCCCGGGAATTCTGCCCGAGCACAGCCGATACCGAAGCTCACGACGCCGGACTGGACCCACCTGTTATTCTGCTTACTCACCATCGGACCACCAGAGTCTCCCTGGGAAACGGGTCAGAACGGACTAGTGTTACCATCCCATAATGCCAAAAACCCAGTTACAGGCTCACCTGACACAGGTAAACTCTCACAGGCTCACCTGGTACAGGTGTAACCCACAGGGAAAATAAATATTAGGATATAAAGTTAAATAGATAAATAGATAAGTTCATAAATATGCTAATACTTAAATATGTAAAACTACATTCAATATTTGAATAGTTGTTGATAACTTTCAAGAGTTTATTTGTAGGCATGCTAACCCATAGAACATTAAGACTGGCTTACAGCCAATCATCAGTGTGCAGAGGGAATTTGAAAGACAACTGATTATCCTGCCCCTCTGACTGAGCACTGCGAACAGTGAGTGCCCAGACCCTACATTTTAATGTGGGTCTGGCTCGTCAGGCAAGGTGAAAGGATCCAGATGTGAAAGATTATTTTGTTTTGGTATGCCAGTTGTCTATTCGGGAACTGTGTGTAATGAGTTTGTTTGTTTTGTAATAGTGTACAGACAAAAGTCTCATAACTTAAGGGCTATAGTTGTGTGTAAGACAAGTGGCGTTGCTAGCAAGCTAAGTAAGCTAGTTAATGAGTGAGTTCGACGGTGAAGGAAAACCAGATAGCGGTTATGCCTCAGGTCTGTGGAGCGCGAGCTAACGTTGCTGTACTGTCACTGCCTTGGGTCTGTGGAGCCTCATTGCCGGCGCGAGCTAACGTTGTTGGAGGTATCGTTACCCTTTTTGTTTTCAGGCTCAGCTGAGTGAAGTGGCTAGTCTGTTTGTAGCCTCACTGTAGCACAAGCAACGACACAGGCCTGCAACAATAACTCCTCGATACCGTGCGGTGTTGTGTGTGTGTGTGTGAAAGAGAGAGTGTATGTGTGGGCCCACATTGTATTGTTATATATATTGTTTTTGTCTTATGTGAGTGATGTTGAAATTGGTTGCCGTTGACTCATTGAGCTCAATGCAAATCAAACCAGCTAATAGGCTAAATGAAATAACACCCATGGCAATCTCTAGGTATGGTGAAGGGTATGTGATGATGTGGGGCTATTTTAATTCCAAAGGCCAAGGTAACTTTATCAGGATGCACAGTATTCTGGATCCATGAAATAACTGGCCTTTAAAAATAAAAATCTGCCTGTCTCTATGGGAATTTAACATAGGGGGGGGAATACTTATGACCCCTGTATTTTAAGGAAGAACATTTATTTATTTATGATACATTATTCATTCACTAAGAAAATTGGTGTTCTTAAAGGTTAGATATTTCCTAATTTTTCACTTAAGGCATTAAGATCAATTTCCAAAAGATGATTTTATTTTCCTCTTTTCAGTCAACTTTAGCATGGGTGCCAATACTTTTGGCCATCACTGTAGGCTTATTTACTATGAACAAACTATTGTGAACAAATGCTTTACTGATGATAAATTAGAAATTACTAATGATGAACAAACCATTAACTAATAAGTAACAAAGGCTTAATAAATGATGAATTGTGTGTAATAATAAAGTGTTACCAACCTATTTAATCATACTGCAGTACTTCTAAACCTAAACTTAGCCTATGAATTCATACTTTAATATTTCTAAACATATTGTAACGTCGGCGCACAAGACATTGCATAGCGTTCTCCCGCGCGGGGCATCCTGGGATACGAGAGCGAACATTTGGGGGTTTGTGTCATTATTTCTCCTAAGTTGTGAGTGTGGTGTTGGCGTCTTTATTGTGGCATGTTTCCCTATTGGTTCTCCCTCGTGTGTGATCCTTTTTGTGTGGGGGGCTGCGTGTCCCCTCCCCTGTGTGTGTGGTGTGTGTGTCTGCTTGGCCTGCCCCGTGTGTATTGTGTTCTGTGTCTTGGTCTTGGTCTGTGTCCCTGCTCTCGTTCTCAGCTAATAAACCTTTTGATTGGACAACTGTGTGTGTCGCTATCAAATCGTTACAATATACTTATTTAAAGAGGCCCTATGCAACAATTTTAGCAAAAATGACCTTAATTATGCAGGTTGAGAGTCGTTCTGATGGTTCTACAACACTTTTTGGGTCGTTTGGTGGGTGCTTCGTCTCCCCCTAGTGCTTCTCCGCGGAAAAAACAAATATGCAACTTTCTGGTCGCAGTCCGAACACATCCGGATGTAACTCGGCGGAAATACTCGAAAATAGTCAGATTGTAGTTTCTAAGAAGACTGCAAAATGGATTCTGACTTGGCTTTGTTGCTGTTGAAATTGTAAGTAGCCTACCCTTGGGTGAACTTCGTTTTTGTAATGTGATTTGATAGTCTCTTGAACAATGTGTTTGCTCGACCATTTTATTGTGATGTGTTTAGCTTGGTTTATTGATGGCTAGCTCGCTAGCTAGTGGGGGTTTAGCGTAGCAGTCACTTGCTACCGAAGCTGCAGGGGGAGCTATGTCGTGAAAAATGCGAGCCCAAATCAGACGAAAGCCCAGAAACAGTGAAGGAATAACCAGAAACAGCATAGGGCTTCTTTAATCATACTGTAGTACTTCTAAACCTAAACTTGCTTAATCATATTGTGCTATTTATAAACTAAACCTTCTAACTCCGCTGTGCTAAAGATATTTTACAGAAGTGTGTTTACATCTATTACACTTGCTGGTCAAGTTCGTCAAGCCACAGGTTTTATATTGTATTTATTGATTGTTTTTTATAACCTGTTACTATTCAGACTATCTAGTCAGTTGCCAACTGATTGTACATTAGCTATACATAATTTATATATTCATTGTTAAACATACAGTATTGTAGCGTCGGTGGATGTACATGTCTAACGTTGAATGAGTGTCTCCCAGAATGCAGTGCGAGTGAATGCTAGAATGTGTAATGTCGGTTATAATAGTTGTAGTTTTCGTTTAGCATGTTGTGTATTTGTTAGCGTGTTAGTCTCTTTAGTTGTACCTCATGTGTTTATCCTTGTGTTGTAAATGTGTGTGGTAAACCCTTATTGTGTGTTACATGTACGGCTGAGACTACCCCTGTGTTGCCCTATGTAGTTATCCGTATGTCTGATTGTGTCTGAGTCTTTCTGTTCCAATAAATGGCCGTCCTGGCCAAAGGTGATTCTTGTCTGGAGGGTGAGATCGCTACATTGGTGTCAGAAGTGGGATGGGCCCCTCCCGGGGCGCGAAGATCAACGCCGGATCAAGATGGAGAAGAAGGCCGAAGACCAGACCAGCAAGATGGCGGCGAACCTCAGCAGATGTTCCAATGGTCCTTTTAAGGACAAGCCAGCTCGCTGAGCTCACCATTGCGGAGGATGGAGGACCTTCCGACCAGCGGGACCAGCCCTGCACAGCCGACGAGAGCTGCCAGCGCTGGAGGAAGCGGCCCCGGCTGATGTCGCGGAAGTGTCCGCGGCTGGCAAGGAGTTCCCGCTCGACGCCCGATGTCGATGCTGCCGCCATCCGAGGATCTCATCCATAGAGAGCCGAACTCTCTGACGACCTTTGAACACCACCACAGCGGCCGGGTTTACACCGCCAGCTACTGAAGAACTTCCAGAGCGTCAGCTGCCGGTCGAGAGTGTGATGGAGTCATAGCTGCTAGTTCGGGAGCTTTCGGTGCTCCAGCTAGTGACCAAGAGGGTAACGTCGACCTGTAGAGTCTTGGGAGCTATCGCTTTGGTGGACTGTTTGAGGTTTTAAGTGCGCACGTTCCGGTTGACGCAAGTCTGCGCAATGTTTTTCATGTTTTGTGTGTGAGTATCTGTGTGTCCCGAGCCTGCTGGGAGGGTCGGGGTCTCCATTTCCCGCCACAGTGGAGCATCGTTGTGCTCGAGAGACAGCCGACAAAAGTTCTACAAGAGGGCAGTGCGAGGAGGGACCTCGACGTGGACTGCTGACCGCCTGGAGATCGGCACACTGTGGACAGGTGGCAACGGCTACGAGCTGTCACAGTAGCCAGAGGGGGCTACCGAACGTCCAGGGGTTCCAGCTTATCCGGGGGTTCGGCTTGCAGTGGGACTGTTTGCTGCTGTTTGAGGTAGCGCAGCTGCACGGCGGGAAACCGAGGGCCCAAGCGACACCACGACCCACGTCTGGCCGGTTCTGGTCGGGGGAGAACTGACGTGACGGAGGCAGCCGAGAGCCCTTCCAGTCGGGAGGGGTTATCGTGCACCCGGAGGCTTTCCGGTCACTTGGACTAAGCACTGGGACTGACACCCCGACGCAGCCGCGAGCGGTGAGCTGAGCTGTCATTGCCGGGGACGACAATGGCTCGGGAGGGGCTTATGTAGCGTCGGTGGATGTACATGTCTAACGTTGAATGAGTGTCTCCCAGAATGCAGTGCGAAAGTGAATGCTAGAATGTGTAATGTCGGTTATAATGGTTGTAGTTTTTAGCTTAGCATGTTGTGTATTTGTTAGCGTGTTAGTCTCTTTAGTTGTACCTCATGTCTTTATCCTTGTGTTGATGTGTGTGGTAAACCCTTATTGTGTGTTTACATGTGCGGCTGAGACTACCCCTGTGTTTGCCCTATGTAGTTATCCGTGTATGTCTGATGTCTGATTCTGTTCCAATAAATGGCCGTCCCTGGCCAAAGGTGAATCTTGTCTGAGGGTGAGATCGCTACATTGGTGTCAGAAGTGGGATGGGCCCTCCCGGCAAGATCAACGCTGGATCAAGATGGAGAAGAAGGCGAAGACCAGACCAGCAGATGGCGGCGAACCTCAGCAGATGTTCCAATGGTCCTTTTAAGGACAAGCCAGCTCGCTGAGCTCACCATTCGGGAGGATGGAGGACCTTCCGACCAGCGGGACCAGCCCTGCACAGCCGACCGAGAGCTGCCAGCTGGAGGAAGCGGCCCGGCTGATGTCGCTGAAGTGTCCGCTGACTGGCAAGGAGTTCCCTGCTCGGCGGCCGATGTCGATGCTGCCGTCATCGGGATCTCATCCATAGAGCCGAACTCTCTGGCGACCTTGGAACACGACCACAGCGGCGGGTTTTACACCGCCAGCTACTGAAGAACTTCCAGGCGTCAGCTGCGCGGTGAAGTGTGATGGAGTCATAGCTGCTGGTTCGAGGCTTTGGTGCTCCAGCTAGTGACCAAGAGGGTAACGTCGACCTGTAGAGTCTTAAAGAGCTATCGTTTGGTGGACTGTTTGAGGTTTTAAGTCGCGCGCGTTCGGTTGACGCAAGTCTGCGCAATGTTTTCATGTTTTGTGTGTGTGAGTATCTGTGTGTCCCGAGCCTGCTGGGAGGGTCGGGTCTCCATTTCCCGCCACAGTGGAGCATCGTTGTGCTCGAGACAGCCGACAAAAGTTCTACAAGAGGGCAGTGCGAGGAGGGACCTCGGCGTGGACTGCTGACCGCCTGGAGATCGGCACACTGTGGACAGGTGGCAACGGGCTACGAGCTGTCACAGTAGCCAGAGGGGCTACCGAGCGCCCAGGGGTTCCAGCTTATCCGGGGTTCGGCTTGCAGTGGGACTGTTTGCTGCTGTTTGAGGTAAGCGCCTGCACGGCGGAAACCGAGGGCCCAAGCGACACCACGACCCACGCCTGGCGGTTCTGGTCGGGGAGAACTGGCGTGACGGGAGGCAGCCGAAAGCCCTTCCAGTCGGGAGGGGTTATCGTGCACCCGGAGGCTTTCCGGTCACTTGGACTAAGCACTGGGACTGACACCCCGACGCAGCCGCGAGCGGTGAGCTGAGCTGTCATTGCCGGGGACGACAATGGCTCGGGAGGGGCTTATGTAGCGTCGGTGGATGTACATGTCTAACGTTGAATGAGTGTCTCCCAGAATGCAGTGCGAGTGAATGCTAGAATGTGTAATGTCGGTTATAATGGTTGTAGTTACGTTTAGCATGTTGTGTATTTGTTAGCGTGTTAGTCTCTTTGGTTGTACCTCATGTCTTTATCCTCGTGTTGATGTGTGTGGTAAACCCTTATTGTGTGTTACATGTGCGGCTGAGACTACCCCTGTGTTGCCCTATGTAGTTATCCGTATGTCTGATTCTGTTCCAATAAATGGCCGTCCTGGCCAAAGGTGAATCTTGTCTGAGGGTGAGATCGCTACAGTATTTATATATTTATTGTTATTTATATAACTTTCCTTACCTTTGTTAGTAGAAATAAATTAACAGCCATTGGTATTAAAACTGTGGTATTTGTCTTGATGAGAGGAGCTAGCTAGAGGCTCACCTGATAAAGGTAAACTCTCATATGATCACCTGACACCAGTGTTGGGAGTAACAAGTTACAAAAGTAATGTAATTACTGTAATATATTGCTTTTTGTTGTAACGCGGTAATGTAAGGTATTACAAAAAACTATTGGCTAATATTTTACTCGGTACAAACTTCAGTAATGTGCATTACAATGCATTTTAACCTGAAATTAAGTGGTGTTATGTTTTGATACATATTCGCAAACAACTGCCCAAATAGCAGAACGTATCTCCTGTTACTGGTTGAAGATGACTGTGGCTGGCTGCAACTGACTCGATGGACATAAGCCTACGCTCATTATTTTCAATTTATCAGAGACAACTACTGTAGGATATGAGGAACAGTTAAGTGCACTTTGTGTGTGAAACCAAAAGATCTCTATACCTCGCGAAATAGCACAATTAATTTAGTGACACATCTAGAGCGGTGCCACGCTAATCTTTTTCATTCTTGATAAAGCATAAATGCTCTTCATGTCAGCTTCGTGCTGTGAACTTCAATTAAAGAGAATGAAGGGATAGAAATGTAAAAAAGATGACTTCAGACTCCACTCAAAAGACTTCAGACTTGACTCGAACTCGAGCTTCGAGACTCCTGAACAAGCTGTATTTCATGCAATTATTGCTTTTTTAATCTAAATTTATTCATGTATTTCTATTTTATTTTACTGCTACATATACTTTGTGAAATGTATAACGCGGCATGGCCCCTTTGCCATAATGTGCAATGTAACGCATGCTATGTGCGCACACTCACAGATATAAATGCATTGACCATGGCGACAAAAGTCCTCCGGAGTTGTGCCTTTATCATTACTTTCGGTTACAATAACCCGTTTTCAGAGGAAATAAGCGAACAGCTACATGCAAGGTGTGTGGCACCAGGATAAACTAGATGTACTGCAGAGCGGTACAAAATATGACCCGCCGCAGTCCAGCACATTTTTTCCACAAAAAATAAATCAGCTGAAAGGCCTATATGATTCTAACTGTCTCACTAAATTGCATTATCCACACTCAATTCTCACTGGTATCTGCTAGACAACAAGTACCAAAACATGATTAGTTCATAGATTTCACATGTAAAATTCATTTTATACAACCCCACCCCATCTTGCCTGTTCATAATTCTGAGAAATTCTTGAATTGTGTGCATGTGTCGCGTACACGCGTTTATGTTTATGTGTGTGTGTGTGTGTGTGTGTGTGTGTGTGTGTGTGCGTGCTTGTGTGTTTGCCTCATTGATGTGTGTTTGTGCATGTGCATGCATGCGCACATATGTCTACTGTGTTAGTATGTGTCATAAGTATGATTACTGTGAATGTATGTGTGTGCGTGTGTATCTGTTTATGCACATGTGTGCACATGGAATGGGTTAACATGACCCCTGTAGCCAAACATACGGAAACAATTGGTCATCCTAGGCCCTACGGTTCTCAAGATATTCACAGAAAACTGTGTCTGCCCTACCCTCCTTTCGGGGGGTCCAGTACAGCAGGGGGGCTACAGATCAAAACGAAAAACGATGGTTCCATGCTATCCATGTGGGGTTACATGCCCACCAAGTTTCGTGTACCCCGGTCTTTCAGTGTCCCGGGAATCCTTGTTGGTGTACGGTCACTAAATGTACACACAAATTATTTTATTGTAAGGCCCCCCATGAACGAAAGTTCACAAAACTTGGCATGCATTCGGAGGGTGTCATAATGATCCTACACTTTCCATTTTCGTGCAGTTTTGACCATGTCAGCCAGAGATATTGTGATGAAAACACCTAATTCTTTGCTTTTTAATTTTTAACTAGGTGGCTCTATACATGAAATAAGTGGTAATGGGATGGGTTGACATGCCCCCTTAAGACCAACATAGAAAAAAAGGTGGACCTCCTAGGCCCTACGGTTCACGAGATATTCACAGAAAACTGTCTCCGGCCACCTACAGGCCAGTTGGTGTATAGTAACATAAATTAATTTATTGTGTGGCCCCCCATGAACGGAATTCCACGAAACTTGGCGTGCATTCAGAGGGTGTCATAATGATCCTACACTTCCAATTTCGTGCAGTTTTGACTATGTTAGGTCACAGATACCTGCAATTACAACAACTCATTTTTACTTTTTTGTGTTTAACTAGGTGGCGCTATACATGAAATGAGTGGTTATGGAATGGGTTGACATGGCCCTTTGAGATCAACATACAAAAAAAATGGTCCTCCTAAACCCTACGGTTCTCGAGATATTCACAGAAAACTGTGTCTGCCCTACCCTCCTTTTACCCCAGGTGCAGTCCAGCGGGGGGGCTACAGATCAAAACGAAAAACGATGGTTCCATGCTATCCATATGGGGTTACATGCCCACCAAGTTTCGTCTACCCCAGTCTTTCAGTGTCCCGGGAATCCTTGACGGAAATTTGGACATGCGAAAAAAAAGAAAAAAAATCTGACTAAACCTAAAACCGCTTCGCTGCGCGGCGGTCATAATTATGCCTATTCAACAACGTCTGATTTCATCAGGCATCTTCAAACGCACCCAGATAGGTCAGTCACTTAGGCCCAGCATATATCGTCACAGGTGACAAGCTAACCATCGCAAAGTGTTGTTCTAATGCTGGGAACAGGCAGGGATGGGCAAAAATACATCAGAATGTATTTCAAAATAAAATACCTAATACCCTCATGTTTAATGTATCAAAATAAACTACAAAATACAGTAACCATATTATGTATCAAAATAAAATACTCATGGGCGGATTAGGAACTTTTGGACCCCTGGGCCCAGATGTATTAAGGGGCCCCCCACTAATTGTCGTATATGTGGGAGGGGGGGTTTGGGGGTCCTCCCCCAGAAATTTTTAAAGTTGTTTGATGTGATTTCCTGTATTCTGGTGCATTTTGGGGTTTGCCAATACTAAATTCAATCAGATTCATAGCCTACATCCTGATTTGTTGATATTGAGGCAATGATTCCATGCAAAGGCTTGGGCTTCAGGGCCCCCTGACCCCTTGGGCCCCTGGGCCTGGTCCCGGTAGGCCCGTGCAGTAATCCATCCCTGAAAATACTGTATTTTTGTATTTAGAAAATACTCAAATACTCAAAATACTTTTTTCAAGGAAGTATAGAAGCACTGCAAAAAAAGCTTTTTAATATCCCAAACATTTAGCCTATTAAAACTATATAGTAAAAAAACAATACAATTTGGCCCATCATACCAAATAGTATACCGTATGCAAGTCCATGTAGTGTGATCAGAAGAATAATTCAAGAATTTACATTTACATTTAGTCATCTAGCTGATGCTTATCCAAAACGACTGACAGAGCTTTCAGTTAACCACATTATAATCAATAGGCCAAAATCATTTTTTGTGCCGAATTTCGTAATTCAAGTCCAGTACAGAACTGAATAAGAAAATCATAAGGCTATGTATCTTGAACTTCCAGTATGTGAGAAACTTGATATGCCTTAATATCTCCAACCTCAAGTTTGCAGCTAATAAGGAAATATAATTGTTATTTGATTAAACAAGGTGAACTTGTCCCTACTGTAGAATGCAGAAATGGATGCTACAAGGAAGGGAATTCAAACACACTCAACACCTTACCATCTATTGATGTCATTGTGTTTCATTGAGATATCTGACATTTTTTCTGTTAAAGATTGGCATGGAGACAATAGGACATGGTTGCCTTTCGGTGTCCTTATGTGAATTTGCACAGGTAAACTTGCTCATCTTTACTTGCGTATGACTTCACTCCAGTGCTTCAGACCAGAGCTGATGCTTCAACAATAGCCGTCACTGAAAAGCTGTGAGTGTCTGTGAACACAGCTGTTCTCACATTAGCTGATTGCGATAAAAATAAACCATTGTTGCCTAATTACCAATTATTCATTACACCTGTGTGTAGTATCTACTTTTTTAGTGTTTTTCACATATAGTATTTTGCAGTATTTCTAAAATACAAAAATTTTAACCTCTGCCTCTGCGTACACACATGGCATTTTAACCTATGCGTCTGCGTACACACATGGCATTTTAACCTCTGCGTCTGCGTACACACATGGCATTTTAACCTCTGCGTCTGCCTACACACATGGCATTTTAACCTCTGCATCTACATACACACATGGCATTTTAACCTATGCGTCTGCGTCTGCCTACATACACACATGGCATTTTAACCTCTGCCTTTGCGTCGACTCTCACATGATCACCAGTGTTGCAATTTTGGGCTTGTTTCTTGTGAAGTTGCGGGTTTTGGGGGCATGTTTTTTGTGCGGTATCTTCTTTTGGGCTTGTTTCGTACCTGTTGTTTCTGCGTAGAATCCACGCAGCGCCTACACGTACACACATGGCATTTTCACATATAGTATTTTGCAGTATTTCTAAAATACAAAAATTTTAACCTCTGCGTCTGCGTACACACATGGCATTTTAACCTCTGCGTCTGCGTACACACATGGCATTTTAACCTCTGCGTCTGCGTACACACATGGCATTTTAACCTCTGCCTCTGCGTCCACTCTGCACCATAACTGTAGGCTCAAACTGTTTGCTCTTGGGTCACTTGTGTTGGGCTTGTTCTCAGAGACCAGAAGGGTATTTCACAAAACCTAGATAAGGAATTAAGCTGGGATTTTTTGGTTATCCTGGATTTAGCCTTGACTTGGTTTCACAAAAGAGATGGCACATAAGTTACCATGGGGATTTATTCTCCGCACCTAGCGCTAACAGCCAAGCTAATTCTAATGGTAATTATGTTGTCTTATTGGTTCAGCTAGCTGTCATTCAAATCAGACCTCCGTGTGAATTTTTAAAGAGCTTTATTCCATTTATATAGCCTACTATTTGCTACATGTATTTGCTCGTAAAACAAAACAGATTGTCTGCCTACTACCATATTATTTTAATTGTGATAGCCTTATAATTATTAACATAGTCGTTGTTTGCTCCTTTTGTTGATAGACGTTTGATGAATAGCCCACTGTAGTAGTTGATTGGAAGTGGAGGGGCAATTTTGAAGGTGTTTTCAACTAATTCGGTTATAAAGCCAATATGAAGATATACAGTCGTACTGCATCTTTGCAGTGGCAAACATTTTCTTAATGATGTTGCGTGCCGAGATAAGGAAGCACTCACACGTGGGTCCATACGTAGATTTGCATTCAGTTGGTCCACCACGCCTACTCTCGCTGTTTTACAGAAATAGCCATGATTCCCCATTCAAAAAGGACAACTTTACTTCACTGTGAGTTTAGCAAAAGCAGTTGTTCACTTTGTGTGCATGACGCTATATTCTGCACTTTTTTATTCCAACCGTGAGCTCTTTGGAGCAGAAAGGAGAACGCGCACACATCCTGAATTACTCACACCTGGCTTGACATAGTCGCTCCTACTCATCCTGGATTGGCGTTAATGAAACGAGTTGAGCTAGGATGACTAGACAATGCTGTCACTTATCTTGGATGTCTTAATTCTGCCTTTGTGAAACACCCCTCTGGTTGCTGGTTTTTCCTCACGTGACCTGATGATCACCTGCCACAGTTAAATAGTTACAGGCTCACCTGATACAGGTAAACTCTCATGTGATCACCTGACACAGGTAAATAGTTACAGGCTCACCTGATACAGGTAAACTCTCATGTGATCACCTGACACAGGTAAATAGTTACAGGCTCACTTGATACAGGTAAACTCTCATATGATCACCTGACACAGGTAAATAGTTACAGGCTCTCCTGATACAGGTAAACTCTCATAGTCACATGATCATGATCCCCTAATACAGGTAAATAGTCACATGATCCCCTAATACAGGTAAATAGTCACATGATCATGATCACCTGACACAGGTAAACAGTCACATGATCACCTGACACAGGTAAACAGTCACATGATCACCTGACACAGGTAAATAGTCACATGATCACCTGACACAGGCAAACAGTCACATGATCACCTGACAGGCAAATAGTCACATGATCACCTGACACAAGTAAACAGTCACATGATCACCTGACACAGGCAAATAGTCACATGATCACCTGACACAGGCAAATAGTCACATGATCACCTGACACAGGCAAATAGTCACATGATCACCTGACAGGAGTCCTTGCCTCCCTCGTCCCTCCCGGCACAGATCATGTTGTCTGTGATGCCGATGTTCTGCACGCTGTACTTGCAGAAGCACTTCCTGTTTCCCACGACGGGCACCTCCACTTCCTGTAGCGTCTGGGGTGGGGGGAGGGGCACTAGGGGAGACAGCGACCAATCAAAGTGTGTCTTACTGCACAGAGTCAGCATAAATCCACAGCAGTGCTCCATAGCAGGGATGAAGAGGTGTCTGTGTTGTGTGTGTGTGTGTGTGTGTGTGTGTGTGTCTGTGTTGAGAGTGTGTGTGTGTGTAAGAGTGTGTGTGGGTGTGTGCGAGGGTGTGGGTGTGTGTTTCTGTTTTGAGTGTGTGTGTGTGTGTGTGTGTGTTGAGTGTGTGTGTGTGTGTGTAAGTGTGTGTCTGTGTTGAGTGTGTGTGTGTTTGAGAGTGTGTGTGTGTGTGTGTGTGTGTGTGTGTGTCTGTGTTGAGTGTGTGTGTGTGTAAGAGTGTGTGTGGGTGTGTGCGAGGGTGTGGGTGTGTGTTTCTGTTTTGAGTGTGTGTGTGTGTGTGTGTGTAAGTGTGTGTCTGTGTTGAGTGTGTGTGTGTGTGTTGAGTGTGTGTGTGTGTGTGTGTTGAGTATGTGTGTGTGTGTGTGTGTGCTCACCTCCTGATCCAATCGTGCCCCAGCCGGTTACCCAGCTGTCCGTGCCCCTGTTGAAAGTGCTGCTGGCCGCTGCCAGGCAGACGGGGCGGGTGTAGTTGGTGAAGCTGACGGAGGAGGACAGTTGGAGGAGGGCAATGTCGTTATCGCTGGTTGAGTCGTCGTAATTGGGATGTCTGATGACCCTAGTGACGGTCCTGGAGACCTCGTTGGCGTTGCTGCCCTGCTGAGTCTGCCGTCCGAGGAAGATGACCAGGCCAGAGGTGCTGGTGCTGCAGAGGGAGAGGAGGAGGCGTCCACCAGTAAACAACTCAGATCATAAACAACTCAGATCATAAACATAAACAACTCGGATCATAAACAACTCGGATCATAAGTATAAACAACTCAGATCATAAGTATAAGTATATACTCTTTTGATCCCATGAGGGAAATTTGGTCTCTGCATTTATCCCAATCCGTGAATTAGTGAAACACACTCAGCACACATAAACATACACATAAACGCAAACATAAACAACTCATATCATAATATAAACATACACATAAACGCAAACATAAACAACTCATATCATAATATAAACATACACATAAACGCAAACATAATCAAGTCACGTCATGATCATAAGCGCAAACATAAACAAGTCACGTCATGATCATAAGCGTAAACATAAACAAGTCACGTCATGATCATAAACAAGTCACGTCATGATCATAAGCGTAAACATAAACAAGTCACGTCATGATCATAAACGCAAACATAAACAAGTCACGTCATGATCATAAGCGTAAACATAAACAAGTCACGTCATGATCATAAACGTAAACATAAACAAGTCACGTCATGATCATAAGCGTAAACATAAACAAGTCCTAGTAGAGGGAATCGGATTACTCTTCTAGCTTCATGATTTCCTTTAAAATGTTTTTATAATTAAAAAGGAGATATCAATTATCAACAATGACACGCCAGCAGGAACCTGCCTCTCTCTCTCTCTCTCTCTCTCATGAACACTCAAGGTGCGGCCCCAGTTAAATGGAGTAGCATAACATTCAAATTAGACTGCTGCAAAGTGGAGATTGAGAGGACCCAAATATATCATCCTTGCATGTGACATGCTGTTGGTGCATTCTGACACTAGAGAACCCAAATATATCCTCCTTGAATGTAGCATGCTGTTGCTGCATTCTGTATTCATTCTCACCTGGGAAAGCAGTGGGCGGCGGTCAGAACCCAGTCATTGTTGATGAGGGACCCTCCGCAGAAGTGCCTTCCATTACGTGTCAGACTGGCCTGCCATGGCCACGCCCCCGCTGGTGCGTTCTCTCCGCCCACGATGCGCGTGTTGCGTGTGTTGAGAGGGGCCTGGCCACACACTGGACACAAGGAGACCAATCAGACACAGTGTGTGTGTGTGTTTGCATGTGTATGTGTTTGTGTGTGTGTGTGTGTGTGTGTGGAACTCACCATTCAGCTGTGAGAGGCATCCTGAAAGACAAAGAGATCAGAGTCAGTCATGAACATCCTCAATACTACCAGGGCTTAAAATTCATTTTTTAAAATGGGGGGAATTCCCCCCTTAGGTTATTCATGTAGGGGGGATTTACACAATTTGGGGTCGATTCTGATACCAAGTCAAGAATTGCGATTTCAATACTTCGATACTTTTTTTTAAAGGGTTTGATTTTGGGGCCCCCCACCACCCTGGCGTCATCAGTAATAAATACTGTAGTGGGATCATTCACAACAGTGGACATCCTAGATTCTGCTTGACTCTCTCCACACACACACACAAACACACACTGAAAATGATGGCTGATGTGATATGTTTCTATTTCAAGAATTTTGCTTCTATATATTTTTAAATTCATATAGAGTGTATTTAGTTAATAATGTATTTTTTAATGTATAGCATTTTACTAGTAATTACTAGTAGCTAAACATATTTAGTAATTTGAATGCTTCATATTGACGTTTAAACTATAACACTTAGGCATATCTTTAATGTGTATAGGTCTAATTGAGTGCACATTGGTGATGAGTAGGTGTAATTGAGTGCCTGTCACTTTAAGGAAATACATGAGAGTAATTAGCCTCCCTTCAGCCTGACGGTTTTAGGCTAGTCGCTAGTGAATAAAAGTTGTGCATAGTGCATAAGGATATGTGGATGGAATTCATTATGTTTTCTATGTCATTAGATACAATAAATGTTCAAAAAACTAACAAGTTGAAGACAATCTTTCTGGGATCAAGTGTTGACGTGACCTGAGCTAGCAGGATAATTACCAAGGAGCTCTTTCCAGATGTAAAAGTTTGCCATGGTTGCGTAGCCTATTTGCGTAAGCGCAAAGTGGGTCTCTCTCTCTCTCTGTGTGTGTGTGTGTGTGTGTGTGTGTGTGTGTATCTGCGTCTGCATGAGGCTATGTTCAATTCAACTCGGTAGTTGATCCGTCCGGTCAATAGCACCGCATTCACACCACTTCATGATTATATTAACGTCATCAGACAGGCTGTAAAAGTGTATGCGGGAATATCTCTCATTATGATGGCTAGAGTTGCGGGACTTGAACAAATTATGCGCAATACCCGCAATGAAATTTAAGCCCTGACTACACTCAGAACCAGCCAATCAGACAATAGTAATAATAATAATAATAATATAATAATAATATTTATTTATATAGCACTTTTCAAGCATTGAGCACAAAGTGCTTACAGACAAACATGAAGAGCATTTTTTCTATGCACAAAGTGCAGTAAAAGTGCTTCACACACAAGACCCAAACAAACAAATAACAAAAATGCCTAACGGAGCGGCGTAATCGCCAGCGTACCCGTCACACTTGAAACAACATGTGAAACATTCAAGACGGATAACAAACAAACAAACAAAAACAAATAATAAAATAAACTAGACTGCATTTCCGGCGGGAACTGCGAAAGTGTGCTTGCCCTGGTCCGGTCAGCAACGTGAGCAGACAGTGGCATACGCTATGCTGAACCTGGCTTGATCCAGGCATTGTAACGGTGCCTTTCAGTGTTGGAGCAGTGGCAATATCCCAAAAGCTCTAGGAGAGGGCTATTCAACTATTGGCTTGCGGGTTGAATGTGATTCGTTGGATTTTACCTTTGGCCTGCTTCTATGACTGAGATCAAATCAATAAAATAAAATGACAGCAGTGATTGGCTGCAAAAATAAATAATGTCACGTGTCTTGCGCCTCTCAAACTGGGCTATCAGGTAACGTACAGAGGAATTGAAATTATGAAATATGACCAAGGCATTAAAAAGCTACTTGTTTGTCAGGATACTTTTTCACTGATTTATTTAAAAAAAAATATGAGCTATGAGTGTGAATGTTATATATTCCATCCCACAAATTATGTTTTACTGGTTTATTTGACAAATAATCTATATGGATTTGCTCTATAAAGACCGTATGTCTGTTTGGGGTTGTTTTGAGAGCCTATTGATGTAGCCTATCTCAGAATAAAGGAATACTTCATATTACTCTAAACCACCGTCTGTAAATCAACTGTATACTACTGTCTACATTGCACTATATTTCTTGACCTGTCTCTGTATGTTTCATCACCTTTCTATACTTTGCCTCACATTGCAACACAGCTCAGATCTTTGGTTGCTATGAAGGCCAGTCGTTCTAAATGGATGGTTGCTATGGCCAAAGGCCAGTTCTATCTCTGCCGTCGTCAAGCGGGCATATCGTACAATTCTGATTAACCTTATCTTATTTAAAACATCTCTATTTTACTTATCCCACTTCCATACAGTGGGTCCCATTAAGAAGTGGCCACTTCATTCAAGGCTACCGTGATTCACACAGCAGCATTAATACATTAATCTGTCACCATATGCCTATGCTTACGTTTGCAAAGAAAACATTTTAATTTGATCCACATGAAACGTTACATTCCATGTACATGTTGACAATGAGTAGGCTAGTTTTGGTTGTTGGTGGTGTTATTGCATCCCTTAGTTATGCCTACAATGCAAGTTCCCTCGCGATTGGAAGCTCCTGTAGACAATAGTAGACGATTTCAAAACATCGCGTTAGGAGTCCTTGCCACTTCTTTTAAGCCGTCACAGGCGTAGGTGCTACTTTTAGGGCTAAAGTGCTTCGTGATTTACTGTTAGTAAAAAAAAATAGCAGTCCTAAAGTTACACGTGACGGTTCTGAGTGCAAGCATCTCATTTCAAATGACCATGGCATTACGCTAAACAACATAAATCCCAATTAGCAACATAGCACTACATCTCCTCCTCCCTATAGCTAGCCACACAAGAAATTAATGATACTAAATCTCTGCTTAGCATGCTTCTCCGCTTAGCATTCTAATAACAGAAGGGGCACATTTATGTTGACCACTACAACATGACTCATTATGTCTGTAACGTTAACTGTATAAAACACTTACTTTCATAAAGGACGCACACCATCCAGCACATGGAAACCGATATTTTAGGTTCTTGGCCACAAACTCAAAACGTGTCTCTCTGACGCCCTGTTCTAGAATCTTTGCTCTGAAGGCTGTGTTGCTAAGGCAACATCAAATAAACAAGAAATGATAGTCTTTCAGTATTAAATGTGTAATGCGTGTGATTCGAATGGATGTGTGTGGTTTGCAATTAGAATAAACAAGAAATAACATTTCCAATAATTTCCCATGATAAATTACATAATATTTGCACCTTCCTTGCTTGGGAATCTCACACCGTATTTCAAGTAGGCTACACTAGTGAAATGTAATACAACGTTGCCACCTAGCGTTCAGATAGTTCTAGGCTATTTAACATTAACGTGACATTGATTGTTTATTCTTTCGTCAACTCCATGCTTTTAGGAAAACAATCTTTTTATCATAGTACCCTCTTCAATGAGCGATTACCAGCTCGTTTTTGTAACAGAGATAGCTGTTTATTGTCCCTAGGTTTACAGAAACACCTATTCATATTAATACGTAGCCTATGGAGTGCTGCCGACCACTGTTCATTACATGGCCCAGAATGCCTTGCATGTCTTTACAACAAAACAACACAGTAAAACCTAAAGCCTGAGACATTGTGCATACATGGAAGGCATTGTGATCGAAGGTGAATGGTGTGATGGAAACTTTTGGAATATTTCTTTTTTTTGTTTTGCCTATGCACCCTCACACTGGAGTCCCCAGTTCATATACAAAATTTGGTATCGATATGTGACAGTGTTCCTAAGATATGGACGACTTCCAGTTTCGGAGCTTCGCCGCCGATTTCGTTTGGCTGTGACGGGCAAACGCTTTCGAAAATCAAAAATCCTTCCGCTAACATTTGTGAGGCTTGGTCCAAGGATAATGTACGTCAAGTTTCGTGGCGTTCGGACCAAATTTGTGACCTGTGAAAATGTAGTTTCGCTTTCTGTTCAATCCAATATGGCGGACGAACAGCACGCCCACCTGACGTCATCTTCGCGACCAACTTACACCGGTACTGACCGGACGTTTTAAAGTTGGAATGGTGTCTCTGTCTCAAAGGGCCTAGGCGCTAGGGCTGACAAAAAATTAGGGAGACGGGAAAAATAATAATAAAAATAATAATAATAAAACTTAAGAAGAACAATAAGTGTGCTGCTTTGCAAGCACACTTAATAATTAAGACATTTTAAAAAAAAAACTCATGTTAACTTAGTCCAGTTGGTTGCATCTAGTTAAGCGGCTGAATAGTCCAAGGGCAATGATGAAGGCGCACAGCTGTGTCCAACCCGGAGGATTTAACGTTTTCCTGGCAGTCTGGAGAGCACTGGAAGCCATGAACAGTCTGAAGTCGTAGTAGCAACTCGGTGAACATTGACAGTGTTGTCGTCTTTCTTCTCCTTTTGCGAGAAGGGTCACGGCACCAAATGTTGGATTCTCTGGTTGTTGCGTTGTGTTTTAGTTCTAATGTCTGTATTGAAGATGGTCAATAAAGCTTGACGGCGGGATCAGGATCGGCGATTAAATGATGATTTATTGTAGATGGTACAATAATGAATAACAGAACACAGGCTAAGTCTCAAACAGTAAAACTGTGCAGAGTCTAACAGTTGTGGTTGTTATTAGAAGCGGCTGCTGAGCCTTCCGACAGAATATGCTCCTCGGGTCGCTTCCTCGATCCGTCTCCAAGTCAAAACCTAAGACAAAGCCTGTTATACTAAAACATACAAACGTCAATCATGCCAACGTGGCAGGTGCTAACCAGTGTACACAACCCGGCCCTGGCCAGATGGAGATACTAGCCTGAATAGGCAGACATGCTGTCTCCCTCGGCCCATGTTATCACTGATGTTCCTCGGATGTTCCTAAACATCGGCCTGTATGACCTTCCTGCTGGTACACAGGCCTAAGGCACAGTTATGTACAATATGGACCTCTCCCTGTTGTGTACTACACACAGAAGTATAACATATGAACACATCAGAATACAGTAAGAATACCCCAGAATTCTACAACAGCGACCGTTTGTTGTTCAGTGAGATCGCTGTCGTCAGAGTTCTTCAAACTTCCTTCTAATGTTAACGTTAGCCTACTCAATCCAGACTCCAGGCAGCAGAGCATGGCAGCTCGCAGGTCAATCCAGTGGTCGCGGCAGCGGAGAAATCCCTTTCCGAAGCGCAGCGCCGTTCACGGATGGAGTACACCAGAGGCCCAGGACAAAAGCCAACGCCAACGTTAGCCATGGCTAGGTCCTCAGCCCAATGGACTTTAACGTTAAGTTAACTTAACGTCACAGCATCAACAGACTTGTCAGCAAATAAAGGACTAAGAGTAACACAAAAACTACCCAAAAAAACGCAAATAAAGAGAGAATACATTTAACTAGACAAAAAATACAAAAAAATAAACAGAACATTACATAAAATTACGAACATTACATAAAAACAAACAAAAACATGATGCCAGACGGAGCGGCGTGTCTCGCCAGCGTCCCCGTAACCTAGCAACCCTCATACTACACTCAGAACCAGCCTATCAGCTCATACTTCTATCTGGTTACTGGTTAGTGTAGCCTATTTACACTACACTGGTTAGTGTAGCCTATTAACACTACACTGGTTAGCGTAGCCTATCAGCTAACACTACACTGGTTAGTGTAGCCTATTAACACTACACTGGTTAATGTAGCCTATTAACACTACACTGGTTAGTGTAGCCTATTAACACTACACTGGTTAGCGTAGCCTACAGTGGGCATCGCTTTCAAATGACCACTTCATTCGCGCATTACGCGGCGTGAAGCTGCGTGAAGCTGCGTGAAGCTTTATTACCACTTTCAGCCACTGTACGTCACTCTGCCACTGTACATCGCTCTGCCTGCCATCCCTTACATAATTGTTGCCGAGAATCCCAGCCTACGAATTCAATAACAAAATAAATCATGCATAATTAAACATTACCTCGATTTAGGCTACTTGGGTATGGCTTAAGGCTTGACTACACGAAAATCAAAATCGAAATTTGCTGTCTACATTATTGTCAGTGTTGGGGTTAACGCAACTACGCAAATCAAAACAGTGGTGTGATAATTGAGCCAGTAGAGAAATAACTGTTCAGAATGAATCTGTAGCCTTGGGTAGGCTTCTGCAGAAAACAATGTTGTTGCCGATTTAATACTATCTGGCGACGTTTTTAACAGGCTACATAATAGAGGCTTAGACAACTATGACCCACGCTTTGGTTTAAGAATTAATTTGCCCTACTTCTTGACTGCAATGTAGTCAATTGACTGCTTGACATGTCATTTTTATTTTTCTGTACAATAAACAATTACATCTGCTTTATGCCGCAGAATTACATTCATATTTGGCTGACTGCAGACGCGCCACTTCCCTCCCCATATTCCAAGATTAAGATAGTATGAAGTGCTTTTTGTATAGGCTACTATCATAAAAAATAGTTAAAACGAATAGCTATTTGCAATTTGACAAAAACACTGGTCCTCATTTTGCTAATGCGAGGGACGATATGAGCCTGTTGCATTTAGTTAGATGTCCGAAGTCACTCATAATGTTTGAAAACCACTGGCTCGTAATCACAATAATTTAACACACGACAGTTGGATAACCTACTTCATCATGTCCCCATGCCTACATTTTTGTGAGTAGCATAGAGATTGTTAAAAACAATAAAGTATGGCTCTCCGTTTGGGACATCGAAAACTTATATTTTTAATAGACTACCGTCGAAGATGCTGACTTGCAAAAGCCTCGGGATAACACGTTATCTCCACTATCATCAGTCATGCCCCTTGATCAAAGTGGGGAATGAAATAAAGGTTTGAGAACCACTGGCTTAACAAGTTACCTACAGTCCAGAACACAGAATCTGTTGCAATATTCTGATGATCGGCGATGATATCGGCAAATGTTTGTTTTCCAAAGTAAGAATTTCACTTCACCATGCACCTTCGACAATACCTGGCCTACCTGGTATCATTACATTATTCTGTGTCCTAAAACTGGAATATTTTATGACATTGTGTCATGTAAGTTCGTTGCAAAATCTAGAGAAATGTGTGAGGTGGTCAGCGGGGGACAATTGAGACACACATTGATTGTGTTATTACTTGAACATTCCACACTATCCACAGCTGTGGTAGGCCTATCAGGGCAGGAGGATTACTGTCAAGCGCCAGGCTTTATATAAAAAAATTCTTCAACAGAAGGCCTCGAATGTTGTCTTGTTTGTGGGGCGCTTTGCTTCGCTTCTGTAATTTCGGCTTCATTGAAAATGAGGGGTTCCCTCAATGACCCTCCGAGAATAAATAAAGGTTGAATGAATGCAGGCTTGCCCAAAATAAAGGCATGTGGTTTGCGCAGCCTAAAGTAAATAACAGACCCGCCAGAATGTGCGTTATGATGCTTTTTACGAGCAAGATGTTTTGGTACCCTCACACTGCATGTTCTTAAATAACAATGATCATCAGTAATATTCGACCATTAATTTGGGTAAATGGGCAAGCGTGACCACCTTGATTGGCTGATTGGCTGATGATTGTAACACGGGCATGATTCCAAACACCTCCCTTACGATGATGAGTGACAGGTCTGACAGGACAGTAGCCTACCTTTGCAACATTATTAAATTAATCTGTCACCATATCCCTAGGCTACATTTGCAAAGAGGAGAACACTTTAATTTGATTCACAATGAAACGTTACATTTCATTTACATGTTAACAATGAGTAGTTTTTGGTTGTTGTTGGTGGCGTTATTGCATCCCTTTATGAATGCAAAATTGTTCCTCATGATTGTAAGCTCCTGTTGCGCATAGGCTATTTCAAAACATCGCAAGGTAAAATGCCACAAAAAAGCTGTTTATGAATAGGTCTTAGTGAGTTAGGAGTCCTCTCGACTTAAGCTGTCCCAGACTTAGGTGCTACTTTTAGGTCTAAAATGCTTCGTGGAATTACTTTTGTGAAAAAAATAGGAGTCCTAAAGTTAGGAGTGACACGCCCATTATTTTTAGGAGTTGCTCTAAATTAAGCCAGTTAGGAGCTACTTTTAGCCTTAAAATTCTTTGTGAATACGGCCCCTGAATAAAAAGGCCTAGCCTAAATGAATCAAGGCAAAACAAATAGCCTAGTAGCCCAATGAAACATAATGGATTGATGTAGTATCTTTGTAACATTATTAAATTATTCTGTTACTATGGCTACGTTTGCCAAAGAGAACATTTTAATTTGATTCACAATAATGTTACATTTAATTTACATGTTGACAATGATTAGCCTAGTTTTGGTTGTTGTTGGCGTTATTGCATGTTAGTTATGCCTACAATGCAAAATTTCTTCCCTCATGATTGGAAGCTCCTGTAGCTGCATAGGATTTCAAAACGGCAGGTTTGTGAATAGGTCTGTGAGTAAGGAGTCCTCTTGACTTCTTTTAAGCTGTCAGAGGTGGGAAGGTGTGATTTTTTGGGGGATGGGCCGGATTAACTGGGGCACAATTGTCTGATGGCCCCCTTCCCCAGCCAACGTGAATCGGGTGGTTAGTTAATAGGCCTATCGTGAAGATTTTTCCTGCCATCTAAGGCACGAAGCATCTGTGAGGCCAAGCCTCACCAAGTAGCTCGTTTGTTTACAACTAACATTCCATTTAATTAAACTGCTTTATAGGCTATGCCGAAATAGTTTCCAACATTTTGAATATTAGTGTCGGGTGAATTGAAATGTTCTCAAAGTAGCCTTATGGCTGAAAGCTGCTTGGGACCCCCCGTCAAGCAATATAACCATACAAACGCGCTTCCTGCACTCATTGTTTCAAAAGGAGTAATTTTGTAATTTTGGCTTTGTCAGAACTGAAGAGCTGTGGACGGCACGGCAAGGTATGCCCAATGAAAATAAATTAACGCAACGCAACACAACACAACACAGACCCCGCTTCTCTCGCGTCAGTCACTGACATGAACGAAACACAGAACCCGCTTCTCTCACGGCAGTCACTGACAGTAACCTAGAATAAATGCATGGGGAAAAACACTTCCCCATGACAAAGACATCGTAAAACACTGAAAGTTAATATTTTGTCACTAGCAACATTCATCTTTCCTTTGTCAAATGTATTATGTTCCAAGTACCCTATGCGTAATTCTGCTTCATAAAGTTGAACAAATACATTTGCTTATTTCACAGAAAAATATAAATAGCCAGTCTACAGTGCAGAGTTGGTAAGTTATGGTAGGCCAACTTGCAGTGAACATACAAACAGGGGAAATTATTTCTCTTGCAGCTGAGTAGCCTCAGGTGCGCACGTAGACATAAGGCCGAACATGCAAGCGCCAATGAATCGTGCTTTCGCGACAATCGCGCCGTTAAACTTAAATAGGTTAACATCACTCTAAGTTCGCCTTCAAGCAAAGAAAACGATGATTTGAAGACATCTGTTTCATTGGAAGGGCAAGGGGTAGCAACAGGGCAACACAGAGACAGGCCCGATGGCAGGGCTGTTATGAGAGTATTAAAATATGGGATATTCTACGGGAAAACATTAAAACGGCAAAACAGCGGGGAAAGTTAAAATACGTGATAAACACGGATAAAGTTGGCATGCATTGTTTCGGTCCCCGTGCACAGGGATTATTTGTCATACTATTAATCACATTTGATTATTTGTGAAATTGTGCAAACAGGCGCAACACATTTGAAAAGGAAGGACTGGTATGCAAGCTCACGGAAAGATTGATTTAAGAACGTTATCACAAAGTGTGTGGCTGTGGCGCGGGCGGAAGACAATTGGCAGGAGGGTCATGTCTTTTTAACAATTCTGTCGGAGGGTCATTGAACAATTTCTAGCAGGCAAGAGAGGGTCATGCAACTTCCAACTGAAGCACTCAAAATTCCTCCGGTGGCCCCTTCAATAAACTAGATGTACCGCATAGCGGTATAAAATATGACCGCCGCTCAGTCCTGTACATCCGTTCCGCAAAAAAAAAAAAAAATAAATCACACTTCAATTTGTCTCCATATTTTACTCCATCCCCCACTCTTGAAACTTTTGTGTATGCTTGTTTGGCATGCCTGAGTGTGTGCGCGGCTGCACAGAAAGTAGCCTACTGGTGCTGAAAAGGTGAATAGATTGTAGAATAGCCAAAGAAGATGTAGCATTGTTATAAAACCTTTTAAAATCT